>NW_004444227.1:403325-409853 GCF_000243295.1 Trichechus manatus latirostris
GTTCCCTGTCAATGTACTGCTGCAACCATTTTTGAATTATCTTCAGCAAAATTTTACTTGCATGAGATATTAATGATATTGTTCGATAATTTCCCTATTCTGTTGGATCACCTTTCTTTGGAATGGGCACAAATATGGATCTCTTCTAGTCGGTTAGCCAGGCAGCTGCCTTCCAAATCTCTTGGCATAGGACAAGTGAGCACTTTCAGTGCTGCATCCTTCCCCACCATCTGGTACTTTGAAAAAATTATTTGCATGATGTCAAGATTTTCCAAAATATACTCTCTACCTCCCTCTCCAACCTGTATTCTTACTACTCCTCCTTAGACTCTGCACTCCAAACATTCCAAAGAACTTGTTCTTTCCTGAACACACCATGCCATTAAACACCCCAATGCCTTATGGATGTGGTTTTCTCTGCATGGAATATCTTTTCCCATCCTTTTTCACTACTTAATAAATCCTTCTTCAAAATCCAGTTCAATTGTGATATCCTCTATTCCCTCCAAGTAGAATATATGAGTGTTTGGGCTACTAGTGAACATTTGATTATAGCTCTATGATATTGTCTTATTCATCTAGTGCTGCTACAACAGAAATACCACAAGTGGATGGCGTTAACAAAAATAAATTTATCATCTCACACTCTAGGAGGCCAGAAGTCCAAATTCAGGGCGCCAGCTCCAGGGGAAGGCTTTCTCTCTCTGTTGGCTCTGGAGGAAGGTCCTTGTCATCAATCTTCCCCTGGTTGAGGAGCTTCTCAGCACAGGGACTTTGGGCCCAAAGGATGCATTATTCTTCTGGTTCTTGTTTCTTGGTGGTATGGAGGTCCCCATGTCTCTCTGCAGGCTTCCCCCTTTAATATCTCAAAAGAGATTGGCTTAAAACACAACTTAATCTTATAGATTGAGTCCTGCCTCATTAACATAACTGACACTAATCCCACCTCATTAACATCATAGAGGTAGGATTTATACCACATAGGAAAAATCACATCAGTTGACAAAATGGTGGACAATCACACAGTACTGGGAATGATGGACTAGACAAGCTGACCCACATTTTGGGGAGACACAATTCAATCCATGACAGATAATCATTTAATCAACTGTATTGTACTGAATTTCATTCACTACTTCCCTGTTAAAATTATAAATCCCAGAAAGCAGTAATTTGTCTTCTATGCGTTATCAGTACCTAGCTTACCTGCATTTTTCTGCAGGTTTCAACACAGACATCAGTTCTTTCAGAAAGCCTTCCATAATCATTCCTCCAAGCCTTGGTTGTAAACCTCTCTTAAGTGCTTTTTCTAACATAGCACTTGTAATTATTTGTTTCAATATGGAGGTACTGTCTTGTAAAATTAAGTAAACATGTTAAACAAGCAGCCAATATATCGTTTCCCCAACACCTATAACAAACTGATCTGTGGACAAAGGAGTGGAAGCATGGATGACACTTCTGATGATTTACCTAATGAACCACTATCTTTTTTTTTTTTTTTTTTTTTTTGTGCTTTCTGTCCTCACAGCTCTCGGCTCTAGTGACCCACCGAATTGGAAGCTAAGACTACTGGTGTCATGGTTTGAATTATGTCCCCCAAAAAATGTGTGTATCAATTTGGCTGGTCCGTGATTCCCAGAGTTGTGTGGTTGGCCACCATTTTGTGATTGTAATTTTATGTTAAAGAGGATTAGGGTGGGATTGTAACACCACCCTTACCCAGGTCACATCCCTGATGTACAGGAAGTTTCCCTAGGGTGTGGCCTGCACCACCTTTTACCTTACAAGAGATAAAAAGGAAGCAAGCAGAGAATTGGGGACCTCATACCATCAAGAAAGCAGTGCTGGGAGCAGAGCGCGACCTTTGGACCAGGGTCCCTGCGCTGAGAAGCTCCTAGTCTGGGGGAACACTGATGAGAAGGCCGAGAGACAGAAAGCCTTGCCCTGGAGCTAACACCCTGAATTTGGACTTTTAGCCTACTTTACTGTAAGGAAATAAACTTCTTTTTGTTAAAACCATCCACTTGTGGTATTTCTGTTATAGCAGCACTAGATAACTAAGACAACTAGCAATTCCAGTCTCTCAATGCTAAGAAGCAGAAGGTAAAACAAGGAGGTTAGCATAATGGCCAAAGTGATTAACCCTAACCAGGATGGAGAAAAAGGACTGATGGGAGTATGGTGGAATGGAACCCAAGGGCACACTGTAGAGCTTCCTTGTATCATAGGGCCCAGTGAAAATACTAACAGAACACCACTGAAAAACATGAGAAGCAATATGACTAAGCTCAGATTCCTTAGAACTGAAGATTTTGGTCACCCCATCAAGGCAAGAGCTCCATCATATAAAGTCCTTGTTGAAGATATGGGGAACATAGAATGAGTAATGGAAAAATCTTAAGCCACTCATAGCTTCACAACCAGTTGCAGAAATAAGATCTATGGTTCCCATCTGTACTTTCTTGCTTCCTGCATCATTTTCTTTCACTTTCCCTCTTTTCTTTCCCCTACTATTATAAGTAATAACATAAATAATAGCTGAAATTTATTGAATGTTAACTATATTCAGCCACTATTCTAAATGCTTATTAACCTATTTAATCCTCAAAACAACCCTATGAAGTTATTATCTCTATTTAACAAGTGAGAAAACTAAGGCCCAGAAAGAGTAAGCGGTTAAGATTAAATCTCACAGTTAGGAAATGGCAGAGGCTCGTTTAGAACCCAGGCAGTCTAGCTCCAGAGCCCACAGGTCTAATCACTTCTTTATATTATTTCATGTTATATTTACCATTTAATAGCAACCCTCTAGGATAGAGTAGTACTACCCCATAGGGTTTCCAAGGAGTGGCTGGTGGATTCAAACTGCCAACCTTTTGGTTAGCAGCAGAATGCTTAACCACTGAGCTACCAGGGCTCAATAGGGTTGCCAAATAATGAAACAGATATGTGAAGAAACAGGAGGAGAAATGACCTTACTCTAGACATCTAGGACTCAGTTTACAGTGACACCATAATATCATCTCTGAATGTTGTAGCTAGACATTAGTTTGGCTCCTTTAGGGAGATATACTTGCAAAGCACGCATACTTTCTTATATATACTTGGGTTACATAAGATAATTGCATTTTTTTAATTGTATGTATGTGTAAAAACAATATGGAGGTGGTGTCTGACCTCCTCTCACTTCACGAGGGGGAAGGAGAATCAATATCAACAGCCCAAGGCTGATTCCTATGAAGCAGAGGTCAGATATACCTCCTCAATCCGCCATCTTTACCAGTTCTGACACCAACTGTCCCTCTCACAGCACTCTCTACTTCTCTGCTGGGTTTGATAATTCATTGCAAGGGCCACACAGAACTCACAGACAATGCTCACGATTATGGGGTTTATTAGGGAAGTAACAGTTACAATTCAGGTTCAGGAAAGCTCAGGATACAGTTTTTCCATCAGGACAGCCTCTTCCCAGCTGTGCTCACAGGCACGCCTCTCCCTGGCCCTAGGCCTCTGCACAAAGGCACTCAGCTTTCTCTTTTCATGGGCCGGGAAGCCCACCCTACCATCTCCTGCTACCGGGTCTCTGCTACCAGGTCTCTGCCACTGCTTCTCAAGCTCTCTCTCTCTCTCTCCACTCCCCCGCCCCTGCCCAGTTCTAGAAGCTTCAATTCACTGGGACCCCAGGTCCAAAGGACTGACTGGCTCCTGGCTGTTCCTCCTTGGTGGTGGTGGAATTCTTTCTTTTTTGCCTCTGGCGTGGTTCATTTTAAGCCCAAGAGGATGTCAAAACTGGCCAATCCCTTTGGTGATCCACGATTACCCTATCACACAATTCTGCCCAGTTGCTTGGGTGGGAGTTACAAGACCATGGCTAGACAGGCCACACAAAAGCAATCCATTTACACCACAGTATGGAGAAAACAGTGTGTGTGTTGTGTGATACAGAACCAGGCAATCAAGGGGTGAAATGTAATGGAAATCTACTGTTTTTGTCTGCCCAGCATCCCTTCTATCATCTGCTCATAACAGCATATTCGCCATTCATGGGGTAATTAAACTTCTCCCATACTTTATGGTTTTGAAACAGTTGGCAAATACAAGGTCCCCTACCCCCAGAAATAGGTATGAGTTCATAACCAAACTAAGCCGGTTAGCTTCTCCCTGCTGAGAATGTTAATCTTGACTGAAGACACACATAGAAAATGGAAGGAAATTACAGAATTGAGTTATCTGATGGTAGTTCTATGTCAAAATGACCCACAAGCTCTGCTACTGAAATACCTGGAATTGTCTTGGTCCTGTCCTTCCTTGAAACATAATTGTTCTATTCTTCCTTCAAGTCTGTGAACCACCCAACTACCTTTCCTATAAACTTTTTATTGTCCCACTAGAATCTGTCTTAAAAATCTATTTTATTGTTTGCAAACAAAAATTAACTGATTGAGTGATTAATATCATTAATTCAGGAAGACTAATGGAAAAAATAAAATCATCAATGACTGATTCTAGGCCTCCAAATGGAGGAGTTAAAGATCTGCTGGAGTCAGCTAAGAACCACTATGTATGAATGCAAAATTTATGTAAAAGGGTAAAAGTTAATGCTTATGATTATAAAGGTATTGGAGTTATAGCCACTGTTTTTCAAAAGGATGAACCATTGAGGATATTCTGGTCACAGACTCTTGGAATTATGGAGAAATAGGAGATAGACGAGATGATGGTAATGGTTATACCTCTAAAGTATGGTATACAAACCAGTTCCTTCACTCTATTGTCATTCCTTTTCTACATAGCTTGACCATTTGCACAATTTTCATAGGACATAATTCATTCAAAGGTCCTATTATCTTATTCAAGGGTCTCAAAGACCCATGCAACACATAGCAATGTTTCGCGTTTTACAGAAGAGTGAAGAACACCCAATCAGACAACCAACACTGAACACATTTATTTTCTATAATATTCTAAGTATAAAATATGGATTAAAAGGAGGAAGGGGATAATAATGGGGGGAAAATAAAATACGACAAATAACATTTTGGCCTACTGGGAAAGAAAACATGAGTTTTATTAACTCAGACAATTATAAATATACCTGTGCTTTTGAAACATTGTAGTGTCCTGGACCTGGAGCAGCTTTCTCAGTGTCACAGCCAGCAGTAAAAGAACTTTCTCTAGTAGCCAAAGAAAGAAATGGTGCATAACCACCTATAAAAACAAAATATTACTAACAAATAAGATAAGATTCCAAGGGTTTCAGATAAAAAGCACTAAAATATATCAAAGCATTTAGTACCCTCAACTGTTGAGACTATATATTCAGAACCAATGGCTAGCTACAGAAGTTGTTACATTTTTAAAAGGCTGATGTGACGCATGCAAGATCTGTGTTCCGGAGGCTTGAAGACCTGAGAGAAGAGCAAGAAATTCTTGCTCTGATGCAAAATCAGAATTTCCTAAGCAGGAGAATTTTCTCTTACATAACCAAGGAAATTCCTGTGACTGTGTACTCTACTATTTCTCTGCTTGTAAGTTTTTCTCAACTAAATCTATTTTATACAACATATGGCACTAGTTACAGATTTGTATGTCTATGACCACTTTGCATGAGACACATTTCATTCCTGCGTATTTTTCAAAACACAAGTTTCATGTGGGCCATCCTGGGGATCAGTAATATTCTCTCCTAGAGGTAATGAAAAGCAGATGACTGGGTGTCCATGAGCCCAGCAATGGGTGGAACAAAAGCAGAGTCCAAGAACTGGCAAGGCTGCTGAGATGTCTGCTACTATCCCCCAAAGCTACAAAATAAGCAGGTCATTCAAAAATACTAGAGAGGTGGATTTACTACAAATGGATAACTTCAGAGAATGAGGCTCCTGGTAGCCAGTGAAAAGAAGGCCAGGCTCTAATAAGTCCTAAAGTAAACACAACTGAATTCTTACGCTTTATTGCTAAAAGATGAGGGAATGACAGAATTTTAAAGAGACCAGCAGAGTTTTGCAAGATAGGGCCTGCTCAAATGAGCAGCCAAGCAGATTTGCTGATGCAAAAATCAGGAATGACTTCAACTACTCCTGTAGAGTAAAAACTTAGACAAGTCAATGGGCTGATATGCAAACCAGACTGTAATTAAGAGGATTACAGGGACAGGATGAATAAGGACAAGGATGAGATATGAGACCTGGGTTAGATACCTGAACTTACATGCTATCTTGTTCTGTTTTTTGCGTATCAACTATGTACCATTATTTGTCAGCCTGAATAATTTATAAGAACATTCTAGGCTGATAGGTATGCAGATACGCTGATTGTTGCATTCCTTATGACCCAGGTTTCAGCTTCTTTAACCCAAATGAATGACTGAATGTACCACCAGAGCCTGTAATTATAATCCTTTCCAAGACTGTACAATTAAAATAATGTCTCAGATTCTACAAAACATTTACAGAAGAGCTTGTACCAGTACTACTCAAGCTATTTCAGAGCATAGAAGAGGAAGCAACACTTCCAAATTCATTCTAT
>NW_004444227.1:409953-417378 GCF_000243295.1 Trichechus manatus latirostris
CATTGTCATAGGGCAACATTTGTAGTAACTGTTAAATGAGAAACTATTTTGTTCTGTAAGTCTTCATCTTAAGTGAGAATAACAGCACAATTCAAAGAGCATAGTCGATGTCACTGAACTGTGCATGTACAAATTTTTGAAATGGTGTATCTTTGACTATGTGTATCTTCAAAAAAAAAAAGGTTGAGAAGTTAGAGGGTTAATAAGTTGTGGGGTTGTTAACCAATGTCATAAACAACATGTGTACTACTGTTTCATGAGAAACTATTTGTTCTGTAACCCTTCACCTGAAGTACAATAAAACATAAACATAAAATAATGTCTCAGATCAGGAGGAAAAAAAGACCTTTAAACACACAGTCTAAAATAGGGATATATCGCATTATTTCCAGTTAACTGCCCTGTCTAACTTGTGGAAGCCACCAGTGCTTGCAACTCTTCTGCGGTCTACTGAAGCTTAAACAAAGAAGTAGCCACCATTGTACCCACAGCGACTGAGAATACAGAGATAAAACAAACTGCTGTCAACACTAGCCCTCACTACGCAGCTTTTCACACTGTAGTATTTTTTTTCTGTATCCTCCAGGAAGAGAACCAAAATGAGTTTGCTTTCATCTAACAAGGAGTGCAGTACACCATTACTGCCTATGGTAGGCAGACTTCTAGGATAGACTCAAACAATCCCCCCCTCCTGGTATGCAAGCTCCTGTATAACCTCTTCCCCTTGAGAGTGTCCTAAACCTATACTCAAGTGACTTGCTTCAAACAAAAAGAATATAGTAAAAGTCACAGAATGTCACTTCTATAATTAAGTTATAAAAGACTGTGACTCTGTCTTGCTAGCACTCTCTCTGTTGCCTTCTTGCCTCACATGCTTTGATGAAGCAAGCTGCTTTGTTGGAGAAGCCCACATAGCAAGGAATTGAGAATGGCCTCCAGCCAACAGTCAGCAAGAAAGGGAGGCCCTCAGTCAAACAACCTACAAGGAACTGAATCCTGCCAAAGGCCACAGGAGCTTGGAAATGGATCTCTCCCCAGTCAAGACCTGAGATGACTACAGAGGACTGCAGCCCAGCCAACACCTTGAATGCAGCCTATGGGAAACCCTGAAGCAGTGGACTATGGGAAAAAGCGATGGACTAAGCCAGGATTCCTAACTGAGAGAAACTGTGATATAATAAATGTGTGTTGTTTTAAGCCACTAAGTTTTAGAGTAATCTGTTACATAGCAATAGATAACTAATTTGCTTCCCAAAACTGCCAAAAATTTGTTATCAGTCCGTGAACCAAACATAGCACAAAGTCAAATGTCCACTTGGGTCTATTATATTTATGACACTTTGATAATGGCCTCTACCAATAAAAATGTTTGCATTTTCACGGCTTCCAAGCACAACAAGCCAAAATGAATAGGTCTTGAACTATGACAATATTCAAGGCCATGTGACCAAGTGACCTTCTGAACAGCTATTTGGGTAACAGACCAAAGAGACATTCATTTAAAGCCAGTCAAAGACAAATTGCTATGACCACCAGTTACCAGAAAAGGAGAAACAATCCCTAGTAGGCCTCTTCGGATTTTTTAAACAGCATGTTCCACAACTAGGAATTTTTCTTAAAGCCTCTATATCAAATCACCAGATGAGCAGGTAAATTTGGGTAAACCACCACCCCCACCCCCCACCCCCAGCAAGAAGCCTTGGAAGCATTTCAGGCAGCATTAAAACAAGGTTTCCTATTTTCTTCAGTTACCACGGAATTGCAGGTATCTGCAACCAATATTGGGGTCTCAGGGTGATGCAGTTAATATGCTTGGGTGCTAAAGGAAGGGTTGGAGGTTCAAGCCCACCTAGAGGTACCTTGGAAGAAAAGCCTGGCAATCTACTTCTGAAATATCAACTATTGAAAACTCTATGGAGCACAGTTCTACTCTGACACATATGGAGCCACCATAAGTCAGAGTCCACTCCATGACAACTGATTTTTGGCAACCAAGATCACACCTGATTAGAGCCTTCCCAATAAGACTCACCGATGCTCTCTAGACCCTAAGCTTTTGGATAAAAAAAGTTGATCTAATTTCTGAGTGCAACTACTAACTGTGCCCCAAAGGAGAATGATCATCTCAATAAAAGAAAAAAATTACTCTAACTGGCCTTCTCTGAAATAAAATTCTATAAATTGGGCCAACAGTCAAAAGAATCCATTGTAAAATGAATTTGGCAATTTTAACCAAGGGTCAGGAGTCCCTGGGTGGTGCAAACAGTTAACATGCTCACTAATAACCAAAAGGTTGGAGGTTCGAGCCCACCCAGAGGCACCTCTAAAAAAAGTCTTGTCAATCTACTTCTGAAAAATCAGCCACTGAAAACCCTATGGAGCACAGTTCTACCCTGACACACAGGGTCGCCATGAGGTGGAGTCGATTTGATGGCAACTGATTGAATGCTTGATTGGTTGGTTAAAACCAAGGATCAAACCCGGCCCCTGAGACCTTAATCAACTTCATGAACAAGTGACTGCACACCTATTAAACTACTGTTTTACCTAAACAGATGTCCCAGTGGAAGCATTGTTCACAAGATTTCCCACCTAAAAAGAAAGCATTGTTCAATGACGAAAGAGCTTGCCTCTGTAGAATATCATAGCAATCAGTCATAATGATCGTAAACTGCAAATGACCCACAGCATTGGTTGTCCTGCACAAGGGCCTAAACTGTAGGTGGTGCTCCTGGCCACAGAGCATATCACAGCAGAATCAACAGAAATACACTCTTACATGAATTTTAACATAAGAAAGTTATTTTCTCGTATCAAGCTAGAGTTAAAAATTAAAATCACTAAAAATTATTTTTATGAAATTAACTGATTTTTTCAACTATTTTACTTTTCACCATGACTTAGCTGTATGGTCAGCGCATTTGGTAACCCAGGACTGGTCTAATCCTTCTACAGAAACAAACACAAAAGCTTAAGTCACTAACTCGATCCTTATGCTATGCACATACATGCCTGCAGGAAATAACTAAGAAGAAAACACCAAGATTGAAAAAGCTGATTAAGCATGTATAACCATTGCATCCACTATAGTCCATCCAGTGGACTCATGCTCAGACCTACCACAGTAATGGAACTACCATAAAGGACGATGATACTCAACAAATTATTTGGACTCACAAAGAAGCTATTTTTATCCACAAAGCGTATACAGTTAGCCAATCACACTACCATCTCCAACAACAGCCTCTAGATGGCTGGTCTAGTTGTCTTCAGCTGTTTACAAGTTGCACCCTGACATAACCCTCTCTGCCTTAGCTAAGCTCTTAGGTACTCACAAGTCAGGAGGCAGAGACCAAGGAGCATTCAAGAAAGAAGAGTACACTTTTCTTTTTCTCTTTTTCTCCCCCCATTTGGTGTGCCTTCTTTGACCTCAGTGGATACATAGATCATTTAGTCAGGTTAGATCAAGAACAACTAGACAGGCATTAACTTCAATACTGCCTTTACCTCAGATAGTTTCATGGTCACCCTCCTCTGCCCCCAGGGGTGACTTATGATGACAAAATGGACACTGGATCCCTATGGAATTCATCACAAGAAAACGACAGAGAGTTTGGTTTAACCTAATGACAGACTTTGATTGACTGGGCATGAACACATCTAAACTCTAGGAGGTAAATAACTAACTCCCTTCCAATCACAACTGTTCCAGGCAGAGAATCATAATGCTAGGTGACTTTCAGAGAGGAGATTATATTTACACCTAAAGAGAAAAAGTTATCAGAAAATCTGAACCTTTTCTCTACCGGAAGGTAACCTCAGGTTTACCTTCTCCCAGTACTGTTTGATCCTCAGTGCTTTTGTGTATGATTAGAGCATTGAGAATTAAATAAAAATAGTTTAGATTTTATTTAATTCTTCAAAATTTATTCAACTCCTCATTAATTATGTCAAGTGTAGAAAAGAAAATATATTGATATCTGAAAAAGTATCAAGCCAGACCAAAAACCCGTTGCCGTCGAGTCAATTCCAGCTCACAGGGACCCTACAGGACAGAGTAGAACTGCTCCGTAGGGTTTCCAAGGAGCAGCTGGTGGAATCGAACTGACCTTTTGGTTAGCAGCCAAATGCTTGACCATTGTGCCACCAGGGCTCCAAATATCAAGCAGTTAAATAAAAAGTTATTTTCTCATATAAAGCTAAAAGTTAAGTTCACTGAAAATAATATTTAAGAAATAAACTTTCAATTGTTTCACTTTTGCTGAAAAAATAATTTTGAATATTTTTAAATTTCCTTGCATTGCTATTATGTTTTTATATAAATTTCTAATTTGCATATATTATTTGGTATATTACAATTTATATAAGTAAATCAATTACATTAAAAATTACTCAGCAAACACTGTTATAAAGTTAAATCTGAATAGCTTTTCAATTTTTAATTTAACTTTTCCCTTAAAATTTTTATTTAATCATGCTTAGGCCTGTATTGAATAAAAATAGTTAAGTTTAAATATAAAATTTACTTTTTTTCTATATAAAGCACACATATACATATGGTACATGAACATATATACAGTATAGCTTTGGTATTAAAATTTCATGGGGGAGTGGGCATTAGGAAAAAGTGTTTAAGAAGAGGGGGGCAATAATGAAAAAAAAATTGAGAAAGACTGATGCAGTCTAAATCACTAGCTACAGCATCTTCTTCCAGCTGGAGTACCCCACTTTGCCAAGGAAAATTATTAAATCACGAGAGGAAGCCAGGTGTGGGTACTAGGGCTGGCAAGAAAAGCAACCCTAAAAACCTGGAGGATAAAAAAGAAAGAAACATGCATTATAAAACTCAGCCTCCAGAATGAAGACTTTCTTACACTGACAACTGTGGCAGTTGTGAGCTCGGGAGAGTAAGCAGAGTGGGAGACAGAAAAAATATGCTAAATTTCTCATTTTTTGTAAAGAAGGATCAATAGCTACTTTCCATGATTGTTTTTAAAAGTGTATATCAGATAATCACAGAACAATCAAAACCAAGTAATGGTTTACTTTAGTACCATTCTGTGTTGGTTGAATGTTTTTAATCTTATGCTTTTATAATTTAATTTTTTATTTAAGATAAAAACCACTAAAAATGAAAGCAGCAAAAATAAACGACCAAACTACAGCTATGATTCAGAACAGGGTTAGTGAGTGATGCTGACTACAGAACAAGGGTAGTGAGGCAAAGGCTCATAAATTTATTCCTTAACGAACCAATGAGACCTTATCTATTCCATCACATATTGCACCTCTACCTGCTGCCTGTCAGCTGGAAAATGTTGCTGGTTACAGAAGGAAACAGATAACACAGCATGACTGAAACGAATTCATCACCGGCAAAGAGTAGCTCATGTTTGAATAATAAGGACAATATAATACACAATAACTGCATAGAACTTTACAAACATTCACTTTACAAATATCTTTACAAATAAAATATGTGCATTTTAAATAAATGGTAGTACTACAATAATCCCTTGAAATCTACTAATTTTACATTCCTAAAGAGTACTACATCTGATCATAGAAGCCTGGAACTAGTGGAATGATATCCTCAATGTGTTGAAGTAAAATCTAAGCATAGGGAAATATCCTTTAAGAATAAAGAGATGATTTTTTTAATATTTGAAATTAACAAAAGTATAGATTAACCAGCAGATGTATAATAAAATAAAATCTAAGACGTATTTTTCAAGCATACAGAAAGTAATCTCATATGGAAGGTTGGAGAAGCAGAAAAGAAAGGAGGGCAACAAAACTGATTAATATGTGGGTAATTTAAAGGTGGGACAAATAGAAAGTTCATATGATGATGATAGGTTTAAACTCAAATATAGCAGTAATTGCATTAAATATAAATAGACTAAATGCTCTAGTTAAAAGACAAAAATAGTCATAGAGGACAAAAACAGAAAATTATGTGTTATTCTTAAGAGACACTTCTAAAACATAAGAAAGCAAAAAGGTTAAAATTAAAGAATGAACAATGTATAGCATGCAAACATTGACCAAAAGAAAGTTAAATCTATATAATTCTTCATACTAACATATTAAACCGGAAAATAATAGGATAATTTCAACAGATACAGAAGAAGTATTTTATAAAATTGATAACATATTCATGATTAAAACAAAACAAACCAACAAAAAAAACTCTTAGGAATAGAAGGGAACCCAAACAGCACCTTTCCAAAAACTATAGCAAATATTACATTTAATAGTGAAACACTGAAACTTTTTCCTATAAGACTGGGAACGATGCAGGAGGCCTGGCATAATCACAATGTTATTTTCAACGTTGTTCAGGAGGTTGTAGTCAGTGCAGAAAGGAAAGAAAAAGAAAAAATTAAGAATTGGAAAGGAAAAAAACAAAATGTTTTTTATTCACAGACGATATGTATACAGAATATCCAAAAGAATAAACAGATGAATTATTTGAATTAGAAAGTTTATTAAGTTCATCAGACATTACAGCACTTCAGATCCTCTCAGTCTTACATGTTTCTTGTTCCACTATGCTTCCTGTCCAGTAGTGGCTGTGCCAGTGTCGTAGTTTTCTGCATAGACTTCTACTGACTTCGCATAGATCCAACCAGACAGCACCTCAACTCATGTCTGCTCTGCAAGCATCTAGCCTCTAGAGACTTCTGTATTGATGCCAAGTGCAGGATGTTGCAGAAACTCTCTTGAAGCCCAATGCACGTACAACCCAGAAGTATAGTAGAATTGGCCTGCCAATAGGGTAAGCCTTTGACCAATGGGAAAAGGCATCTGGAAGATAAATTCTTTCACCTTCCTCCCCCAAGAGGGGACTGTTCTGAGGCACCTCTGGGTGGACTTGAACCTCCAATCTTTTGATTAGCAGCCAACCATGTTAACCATTACCTAGGGACTGTCATTAGTCCTTAGGGAACTCAAAACCACAGTGAGATACCACTTTACCCCCACTAAGATGGCTACAATTATGAAAACGAAAAATAACACGTGTTGGCAAAGATATGGAAAAATTAGAACCCCAATCCATTGCTGTTGGGTTTATAAAATGGTGGAGTCACTGTGGAAAGCAGTTTGGTGATTCCTCCAAAAGTTAAACATCCAACTACTACATGACTGAGAATTCTACACCTAGGTATATACCCAAAAGAATGAAAAGCAAGGGTTCAAACAAGTACTTGTTTACCTATGCTCATTACAGCACTATTCACAATGCTCAAAGTTTAGAAACTAGCCAAGTGTCCACCAACAGATAAAATGTGATATGTACAATTCCGGCAAAATGGCGCTCTAGGCGGAAGCACCACGCCATCCCTCCACAGCAAAGATCTGAAAAACTAAGCCGAACAGAGAATACAACAATCCTGAAACCCTAAAACATCAAATGAAGAG
>NW_004444227.1:425298-444839 GCF_000243295.1 Trichechus manatus latirostris
GGTGATAGGGAACCCAAGGTTGAGTAAGGATTTTGTTGATGTGTTGTGAGATTGTTAACCATTGTCATAGGGCAACATTTGTAGTAACTGCTAAATGAGAAACTATTTTGTTCTGTAAACCTTCATCTTAAGTGAGAATAACAGCACAATTCGAAGAGGGTAGTCAATGTCACTGGTGCATGTAGAAATTTTTGAAATGGTGTATGTTTGGCTATGTGTATTTTCACCAAAAAAAAAAATGGTGGAGAAGTTAGAGGGTTGATATGTTGTGGGGTTGTTAACCAAAGTCATTAAACAACGTGTGTACTTCTGTTTCATGAGAAACTGTTTGTTCTGTAAGCCTTCACCTAAAGTACAATTAAAAAAATAAATTAATTAATAAAATGGTAAGGAACACCTACAAAAAAAAAGTGGTATGTACAATGGGATATTATTCAGTCAAAAAGAGAAATGAAGCTTTTTTGTGTGTGTGTGCTTTAGAGGAAGGTTTACAGAGCAAATTAGTTTCTCATTAAACAATTATACACATATTGTTTTGTGACATTGGTTGCCAAACCCATGACATGTCAACACTCTCTCATTCTCCACCTTGGGCTCCTCATCACCAGCTTTCTGTCCCCTCCTGCCTTCTTGTCCTTTACCCTGGGCTGGTGTGCCCATTTACTCTCATATACATGGTTGAGCTACGTGTTTTATTGTTTATGGGACTGTCTATTCTTCGGCTGAAGGATGAATCTCAGAAGTGACTTCAATACTGAGTTAAAAGTATGTCCGGGCGCCATACTCTCAAGGTTTCTCCAGTCTCTGTCAGACCAGTAAGTCTGGTCTTTTTTTGTGAGTTATAATTTTGTTCTATAATTTTGTCCAGCTCTGTCCAGGGCCCTCTGGTGTGATCCTTTTCAGAGTAGTTGGTGGTGGTAGCTGGGCACCATCTAGCTGTGCTGGACGCAGTCTGGTGGAGGCTGTGGTACTTGTCGTCCATTAGCCCGAACTAATCTTTCTCGTCTTTGGTTTTCTTCATTCTCCATTGCTCTAGACACAGTGAGGCAGTGGAGTATCTTAGATGGCTGCTCACAGGCTTTTAAGACCCCAGACACTACTACTTACCAAAGTAGGATGTAGAACATTTTCTTTATAAACTATGAATTGAGCTAGATATTCCCCAAAACCATGGTCCCCAGCCCTCAGTCCAGTAATTCAGTCCCTCAGGGAGTCTGCAAGTGTCTATGAAACTTCCATGACCTTGCCTTGGGCAAGCTGTGCTGACTTCCCTAGTATTGCTTTACACTTCACCAAAGTTACCACTTATGTATTGTCTATTTAGTGCTTTTCCCTCTCCAACGTCCCCCTCGTAACCATCAGTTTGTTCCTTTCTGTGTGTAAACCTTTTCGTGAGTTTTTATAATAGTGGTCTCATACAGTATTTGTCCTTTTGTGATTGACTTATTTCACTCAGCATAATGCCCTCCAGATTTATCCACGCTGTGAGATATTTTGTAGATTCATCACTGTTCTTTATCATTGCCTAGTATTCCACTGTGTGTATGTACCATCGTTTGTTTATCCATTCTTCTGTTGATGGGCACTTAGGTTGTTTCCATCTGTTTGCTATTGTGAGTAATGATGCAATGAATGTGGGTGTGCATGTCTATTTGCGTGATGGCTCTTATTTCTCTAGGACATATTCCTAGGAATAGGATTGATAGATCATATGGTATTTCTATTTCTAGCTTTTTAAGGAAGGAGCATATCATTTTCCAAAATGGCTGTACCACTTTGCATTCCCACCAGCCATGCGTAAGAGTTCAAATCTCCCCACAGCCTCTCCAACATTTGTTATTTTCTTTTTTTTTTGCTTCGTGCCAGTAATGTCGGGGTGGGATGGTATCTCCTTGAACTTTCCATTTGCATTTCTCTAATGACTAGTGATCGCAAGCATTTCCTCATGTGTCTGTTAGTCACCTGAATATCTTCTTTGGTGAAGTGTCTGTTCATTTCCTTTGCCCATTTTTAACTGGATTATTTGCTTTTTGTTGTAGAGGTGTTGTATTATCCTATAGATTTTAGAGATTAAAGCTTTGCTGGACTTGTCATAGCCAAAAATTTTTTCCCAGTCTGCAGGTTCTCTTTTTACTCTTTTAGTGAAGTCTGTTGACAACCGTAAGTGTTTAATATTTAGAGAATCCCAGTTATCTAGCTTATATTCCAGTATTTGTGTATCGTTAGTTATGGTATCCTATTTTATGCTGTATATTAGGGCCTCTAGGGTTGACTCTATTTTTTTTCCTATGATCTTTATAGTTTTTGGTTTTATATTTAGGTATTTGATTCATTTTAAATTAGTTTTTGTGTATGTTCTGAGGTATGGGTCCTGCTTCATTTTTTTACAGATGGACATTCCGTTTTGCCAGCACCATTTGTAAAAAGACTGCCTTTTCTCAATTAAATGGACTTTGTGCCTTTGATGAACATCAGGTGACTGTAGATGGTTGGATTTACATCTCGGTTCTCTATTCTGTTTCATTGGTCAATGTGCCTGTCATTGTACCAGTACAAGGCTGTTTTGACTACTGTAGCTGTATAGTAGGTTCTGAGGTCAGGCAGTGTGAGGCCTCCTACTTTATTCTTCTTCAATAGTGCTTTACCTATCTGGGGCCTCTTTCCTTTTCATATAAAGTCAATGATTAGTTTCTCCATCTCATCAAAGAATAATGTTGGTATTTGGATTGGGATTGCACTGTATCTGTAGATTGCTTTGGGTAGAATTGACATTTTCACAATGTTGAGTCTACCTACCCATGAGCATAGCATGTTTTTCCATTTATGTAGGTCTCTTTTGGCTTCTTGCAGTAGCATTTTGTAGTTTTCTTTGTATAGGTCTTTTACGTCCCTGGTTAGATTTATTCCTAAGTTTTTTGTTTTTTTTTTAGGGGCTATTATAAATGGTCTTGCTTTTCTGATTTCCTTTTCGTAGTTCTCTTTACTGGTGTATAGGAATCCAACTGATTTATGTATGTTGATCTTTTATCCTGCTACTCTGATGAATCTATTAATTTCAGCAGTTTCCTTGTGGAATCTTTTGGGTTCTCTATGTATAATACCATATCATCTGCAAATAGAGACAGTTTTACTTCTTCCTGACCAATCTGGATGCCCTTTCCTTTTCCTGCCTTATTGCTCTAGCTAGGACTTCTAGCACAATGTTAAGTAGGAGTGGTGATAAAAGGCATCCTTGTCTTGTTCCTGCTCTCAGGGGGAATGTTTTCAGCCTCTCTCCATTAAGAGTGATGTTGGCTGTTGGTTCTGTACAACCAAAATCAAAACCAAATCTGTTGCCATTGAGTCGATTCTGACTCATAGATGCCCTTTACTATGTTGAAGAATTTCCCTTCTATTCCTATTTTATTGAGAGTTTTTATCATGAATGGGTGTTGGACTTTATCGCATGCCTTTTCTGCACCAATTGAGATGATCTTGTGATTCTTTTCTCTTATTTATGTGGTGGATTATGTTGATTGATTTTCTAATGGTGAACCATCCTCGCATACCTGGTATGAATCTCACTTGGTTAGGGTGTTTTTTTGTTTGTTTGTTTTTAATGTTGAATTCTATTGGCTAGAATTTTGTTGAGAATTTTTGCATCTATATTCACGAGAGATATTGGCCTGTAATTTTTTTTTTGTGGTGTCTTTGCCTGGTTTTGGTATCGGGGTTATACTGGCTTCATAAAATGAATGAAGTATCCCTTCCTTTTCTACGTTCTGAAATAGTCTGAGTAGTACTGGTGTGAGCTCTTCTCTGAATGTTTGTTAGAATTCTCCACTGAAGTCATCTGGGCCAGGACATTTTTATGCTGGGAGTTTTTATTACCTTTTCAGTCTCTTCTGTTGTTATGGGTCTGCTCAGATTTTCTACCTCAGTTTGCGTCAGTTTAGGTAGGTAGTATGTTTCTAGAAATTTATCCATTTCCTCTAAGTTTTCAAATTTGTTGAGTATAGTTTTCCATAGTACTCTGTTATGATCCTTTTTATTTCAGTTGGGTCTGTTGGAACATCCCCCATTTCATTTATTTGGGTTACTTGCTTTCTCTTCTGTTTTTCTTTTGTCAATTTTGCCCGTGGTTTGTTGATTTAGTTGATTCTTTCAAAGAACCAATTTTTGGTTTTGTTGATTCTTTCTATTGTTTTTCTATTCTCTATTTCATTTATTTCTGCTCTGATCTTTATTATTTCCTTTCTTCTGGTAGCTGTGGGCTTCTTTTACTGTTCTCTATTTATAGGAGTTGTATAGCTAACATTTTGATTTTGTCCCTTTCTTCTATTTTGATGTGTGCATCAATTGCCATAAATCGGCCTCTGAGCACCTCCTTTGCTGTGTTCCAAAGATTTTGCTATGATATGTTTTCATTTTCTTTTGATTCTAGAAATTTTTTTATTCCATCTTTGATTTCTTCTATTACCCAGCGGTTTTGAACCAAGGTGTTATTCAGTTTCTACGTATGTGATTTTTGTCCTTGCTCTTCCTACAATTAATTTCTACTTTTATGGTGTTGTGATCAGAGAAGATGCTTTCTATTATCTCAATGTTTTGGATTTTGTTGAGGGTTGCTTTGTGGCCTAAGATGTGGTCTATTCTGGAGAACATTCCACGTGCATTGGAAGAGAATGCATACTTTGCTGCTGTTGGGTGGTGTGTTCTATGTATGTCTATGAAGTCAAGCTGATTATAGCCTTTAGATCTTCCATATCTTTGTCGAGTTTCTTTCTAGATATTCTGTTCTTTACTGAGATTGGTGTGTTGAAGTCTCCTACTACTATTGTGAAACTGTCAGTTTCTCTTTTCAGTGATGTTAGAGTTTGCTTTATCTTTTTGGAGCCCTGTCATTGGGTGTGTAGATATTTATTTTGGTTACGCCCTTATGGTGGATTGTCCCTTTAACACTATACAATGTCCTTCCTTGTCTTTTATGGTGGATTTTGTTTTAAAGTCTATTTTATCTGAGATGAGTATTGCTACTCCTGCTCTTTTCTGATTGCTGTTTGCTTGATATATTTTTTCCACCTTTGATTTTTAACATATTTATGTCTTTGTTTCTAAGGTGTGTCTCTTGTAGATAGCATATTGATGTGTCCTGTTTTTTTATCCATTCTGTCACTGTCTATGGGTGCATTTAAGCCATTTACATTCAGTGTGATCATTGAGAGGTGTGAGTTTCTTGCTGTCATTTTATAGGGCCTTTTTGTGTGTGTGTGTGAGCTGACATTTTCTTTGTTCCTCTTACTCTCCTGTGCTGAATTCCTTTTGTTTGTGGATTTTTTTTTTCATTTCTTTCAATTTTGTAACTTTTTGTTTACTAAGACTTTATATTTTTATTTTTCACTTTGATCAGTAGGTTTGTTAACTTTCTTTATGATTACCTTGAAATTTAGGGTTCCAGGATTGACACTTGCATCTGTTTTACTTAGTTTTTTGGGCCTTTTCTATACAGGGATGGCATGGTGCTTCTGTCTATAGCACCATGTTGGTTCCGCCTCAGAAATGAAGTTCTGATACATGCTATGACATGGATGAACCTTAAAAACATTATGCTGAGCAAAATAAGTCAGACACAAAAAGACAAATATTGTATGATCTCATTTATATGAAACACTTTGTATAGGTAAGTGTATAAAGACCAAAGTTTATTAGTGGTTACCATAGGCAAGTAGGAGGGGGAAATGGAGAAGCACCGCTTAAGGGATATTGAGTTTCTTATAAGGACCATAAAAAAATTGGAGATAGACAGTGGTGATGGTCGCACAACATAGTGAACGTGATTATAATGTCACTGAACTGTATACATAAAAATGGTTGAAATGGCAATTGTTTTGTTATATATATTTCATCACAATAAAACTTATAAAAAAATTCAACTTATACCTAGCAACTTAGCTACATGTTATAACAAAAAACAACAAATATTAAAGAACACAACCAAAGCCAGCAACCAAAAACATAAATTTCACAATGTCTGGCATACAATCAAAATTACCAGGAATACAAAGTAGCTGGAAAATGTAACCCATAAAAAAGGCAAAAGTCAAATACAAGAAACAGATCCAGAAATGAGATGATGTAACTAGCAAGAACACTAAAGTAGCCCTAATAGTCTTCATATGCCCAAAAGGTAGAGGAAAACATGAACATTATGAGATAAATGGAAGATATCAAAAAGATCCTAATTAAACCTCTGAGAATAAAAAATACAACATTTGAAATGAAAATACACTGATGGGATTAACAACAGATTTTACATGGTGTGATGGTTGAGATTGTATGTCAACTTGGCTAGGCCATGATTCTCAGTGTTTCGGCATTTTGTATAATGTTGTGATCACTTCCCTGTTGACATCTGATTGTGATCACCCCCATGATGGAATGTGATGAGTGGTACTGGTGGGGGCAGGGCCTGTGGCAGCTCACCGCCCCCTCAGCCTTCATCTTTCTGCCCTCCACCGGCTACTTCCTTCCTGCTCGCCTAGCCAAGTTTTTTGGCTTGTTCCAGACCCAGCAGCTGCCTCTTGTCATCTCACCTCCAGTTCTTGGGACTTGAGCTAGCAGCTTACCTGTCGATCTTGGGATTCATCGATCTTCACAGTCTGTGAGCAATAGTCCTGTTCCCCAACCTGCTGATCTCGGGTTCACCAGTCCCTGCAGCTATGTGAATCAGGAGAAACCTTGTGGTCTTGTCTGCTGATCTTGGAATTCATGGACCCTCACAGCCTGTGAGCGGGAGCCCTGCTCTCCGGCCTGCCGACCTTGGGTTCGCCAGCTTCTGCGGCTGCATGAATTGGGAGAGGCCTCTACCCTGATCCATGGACTTGGGACATTCTAGCCTCTATAATCATGTGAGCTGTTTCCTTGATATAAATCTATATATATATATATATATATTTATACGCTTTACCAGTTTTGCTTCTCTAGAGAACCCAGCGTAAGTTACATGGTAAGTAAAAAACATGTTTTCTCATCTTTAATCTCTTTAAAAAAAAATAATTGTTTCAAGAAAAAAAATTGTGGTATTATATTCTGTGACAACAGCATGAGGGTGAGATGTGGAAATGGAGGCATACTGTTATAAGACTCATATACTATATATGAGTTGTTGTTGTTGTTGTTGTTAGTTGATCCTGATTCATGGTGACCCCACGTGTACAAAGTAGAACTGTTCCACAGGGATTTCAAGGCTGAGACCTTACAGAAGCAGACTGCAGGCCTGTATTCCGAGGTGCTTGTGGGTGGATTTGAACTACAAACCTTTTACCTAATAGTTGTTTAACTAGGTGAGACAGTTTAACTGTTTGCACCACCCAGGGACTCTGTGTTGTTGCTGTGTGCCGCTGAGTCGATTCTGACTCATAGCAACCCTATATGATAGAGCAGAACTGCTCCATAGGGTTTCCTAGGCTGTAATCTTTACAGAAGTGGATTGCCAGATCTTTTCTCCCATGGAGTGGATGGTGGATTTAAACCACTGACCTTTCAGTTAGCAGCCAAGTGCTTAACCATTGTTCCACCAGAACTCGGTAGCTCAATTATTTGTTGAAGGTAAATTGTGATAAATTAGAAATGTATACTGTAAACCCTAGAGCAACCACTAAAAAAAAAAAAAAATGGTGTAGCTAATAAGCCATTATTGTTGCTGTTGTTAGGTGTCATCGAGTCGATTTCAACTCATAGTGACCCCACGTGAGAAAGGAGAACTACCCCATAGAGTTTTCTAGGCTGTAATCTTTACAGGAACAGATGGCCAGGTCTTTCTCCCAGATCACCAGGTCTTTCTCCCATGGAGCTGCTGGGTAGGTTAGAACCACCAACCTTTTGGTTCGCAGCTGAGTACTTAACCATTACACCACCAGCACTCCTTAATAAGCCAACAGTGGAGACAAAAAAGAATTACTAAAAAAAAAAAAATTCAATTAAAATCAAAAAAGAAAAAGAGAACATATGGGATAAACAGAAAACTAACAGAAAGATAGCAGATTTAAACCTAACAATACTGATAATTAAGTTAAATGTAAAACATCTAAATATGTCAATTAAAAGGCAGAGGTTGTCAGCTAGATACAAAAGCAAGAGCCAACTTGATGCTGTCTATAAGAAACCTACTTAAAACATAAAGACACAGAGGTTAAAAATAAAAGAATGTATTCCCGAGACTATCATCCTAAGATACCCTTTTAACCTGGAACCGAAGCCACTCCCAGAGGTCACCTTTCAGCCAAATAATAGATTAGCCTAAAAAATAAACAATAACACCCGTGAGGAGTGTGCTCCTTTAAACAATCAACTACACGAGACCAAACAGTCAACATTTACCCAAAAGCAAAGATGAGACGGCAAGAAGGCACAGGGAAACTGGATGGATGGAAAAAGGGCAGGTCGGGTGGAAATGTTGAGAGTGCTGACACATTGTGGGGATAGTAACCAATGTCATTGAACAATCTGTGTATGAATTGTTGAACAGGAATCTAATTTGCTGTGTAAACTTTCACCTAAAACACAATGAAATATTCAAAAAAATAAAAGAATGCAGAGATATACCATTCATCTATGAATCGAAGAAAGCTGAAGTAACTATATTAAAATCAGACAAAGCAGATTATAAAGCAAGGAGTATTACCAAGGATAAGAGAGACATTTCATAATGATGAAGAGGTCATTTCATCAAGAGGATTTAACAATCCATAAAGAAAAGCAAATGATTAGAATAAATATCAGGACAGCACTTACCTTTAGAAGAAAGGTAAAGGGTTATGATTGAAAACAAAAATTTGGTAGTGTTCCATTGCTTGACCTGACTGCTTTTTAAACTGCATGTTTATATTTACACAATTTTATGCATAAGTATTATATCTTATAATTGTTAGCTGCTGTCAAATCTGCACCCAGCTCATGAAGGCCCCATGCATGAGGAGATCAGAAGGTTGTGGTCCATAAGGTTTCCACTGGCGAAGTTTTTGGAAGTTGGTCACCAGGGCTTTCTTCCTACTCTGCCTTAGCCTAGAAGCTCCGCTGAAGCCTATTCAGTATCATAGCAACACTCAAGCCTCCACTGACCGGCCAGTAGCAGGTGCACTTGAGATGTACTGGCAGGGAATGAAATCTAGGTATCTCACATGTAAGGCAAGAATTCTACCACTGAACCAACACCGCCCCTCATATCTCACAATTAAAAGGTTCATAATACAGACACTAAGGTAATGTGAGATAAATATATTAAAACTAAGAAAGCTAATCTCAGGCTACTTCTGAGGTCATTGTCATCAGATATAGCAAAGACTCTAACTGAATCTACCTAAACAAATGTAAAATTATTTGTAAAATACTGACATTCATATAAAAATGGAAAAAAACTTACACCTGATAGCCCCACGCATTCAGTATATTATTGATGGTAGAATATATATGTAGGAAAGAACTGAGCAACAAAGAGAATCAAGAAAGCCAGCACTTATATAAAATCTTCATTGAAGTTTTTCAAAATTAATTATATCTATTACTGATTAATTATATAGAATCTTCTGTCAATTAGTTAAAAGTACATACGAAATATTGAGCTCAAGTAAAGCCACAAGCAAATAAAAATGTTTATAATGATAAATGTCTACTTTCAGTGTTAAAACTAGGATGGTCCCTGGCAAAACAGAGTGGCTGGTCACCCTATCATAGTGCCCTGCGTAGTAAACAATAAACATAGAATTAATAAGAAATATTCTAAACTACAGAGCCCTGGTGGTACAGAGGTTAAGTGCTTTGGCTGCTAACCAAAAGGTTAGCAGTTTGAATCCACCAGCCACTCCTTAGAAACCCTATGGGGCAGTTCTACCGTGTACTATAGGGTTGCTATGAGTCCGAACCAACTCGACAGCAACAGGTTTGGGGTTTGGGTTTTTGTTTGTTTGGGTTTTGTTTTTTTTTTTTTGTTTTTTTTTTTTTTTGGTTTTTTTATTCTAAACTACAGCTTTGGTCAGTCATTCAACAAATACTGAGTGCCTTTTAATGTGTCTGAGATAGGCAGTGAGAGTACAGTAATGAATAAGATAAAATTGTGGCCTCAAATACTGGGAAGCCAGACAAATAAACAAATAATTACACTATAAACAGGGCTGCCAATAATTAAGATATAAAATACAGGAAAAGAGGGTTCTGGGGGATTAGGGTTGCTGGAGTATAAGATAAACAGCAGAAGATAAATCAAACTGACATGAAGCAATAAAAGTCAGTCCATTCTGAGAAAGTAGCTAGGCAGCATGTGATGAAAGAACAAGTTCTATAGCCACAACTACTGCCACAAAACAAAGAAAAGAGCATTCTTCACATACAAGCAGTAACTAGATCTTTGCAGCATGTTCTCATATTCAGGGACACTGACATGTAGAGTAACCACATGCATATTATTTATTAAACTTAAATATAGACTGCATTCCCTTACCTGGCTTCCCTATTTTCAGACTGGCTAATAAGAGAAAATCATCACTGTTAGCATAAGCATACAAGCATGAGTACAAGAGCATGGACAGCTCATACCTCTGTGGCAGAACAAAGCAAACCCTTCCCCCATAGAAGAAGAAATATGCTGTGTCACCTAGATAACTAATATAGATAGTTAATATACAGTTAATGTAGAGGTGTCTCTTATTATGTCAATCAAGCTCAAAAAGCAACAAAATACTCCTTAGCACAGTAATGCCAGGAGCAGTCACATTATTAAAAGGAATATGTTTTCATATTAGACTAGGCTGATTGTCCCCAGGGAAAATTGACTTCGATGAGACACAATACACAAACTTCTCAGTTTAAAAAAAAAATAAATCAAGTGCAGTTCTCACTAATCTGGAATTTGAGTATTCACTATCTCTCCCATTTATGAAAGCAGAGCCCACTCCTGTCCCTTTCAGGCTGCAAATCCTGAGAGCCTCTGAGGAAACACAATGGAGCTTTCAAATTACTAGAGGGGTCTCAGATCCAGAATTCTTCCTCCTTCTGACGTAGAAAGAATTTCCCGAGAAAAACTTCGCGACAAGAGACTAGAGGATTGACCAAGCAGGCTACAGTAAAAGGAGAGTGGGAATTTGAAGGGAGAAAAATTGAGAATAAAGAGTATCCATAGCCTGCTTTTGAAGATCTAAGGTTCTGAGGTCCTCTCCTCTTCCGTAGTTCCAAGTAACAAGTAAGTTACATAAAGTCCCAAATTCTGCTCTTCTCACATCATACTCGGTTAAATCTACTGACCTTTAAGTAAAGTTACTGTGCATATGTCTTCATAGTCCATGTGTTATTGATCTTAAAGATAGGTGAGGCAGAATGTACCTAAGAAAGAGATGGTAGCTACTCTTAAATTATCTTGCCAGGAAATCCAGCAGAGAAATAACTAAAGAGATACTTGAACCCCTTCTATCAATTATCAACATGTCATCCCTGAATACTGCTAAACACAGCAATCAACAGGCTGCAGGTGTTCATCCCAAGCATGCAATTTTCTAGTTTCCCTCATAAATCAACAAGGCACAATCCTAGAAAACAGTAAAAGAGGGGCCTTGCCACACCATAGTTACTGCCCTCTAAGCAGAGTTTACAGAAGTCATAAGTATTTTTAACTATGCTATGAGCAGCAAATTAATTTTTTTAGCTTTATTTCAAGAATTAGTTTGTTATTTTTTACAAATTGAGCACTACATGTTATGGCATTGGGCTACAAACTGAGAATAGTGGAGTTAAAGATAATGGTCTTTGGCCTCAAGTAGCTCACATTTTATTGGGGCAGCCACATAAGTTAATTGCAATATAGTTTCAAAGTGCTATGACAGGGTCATTAAAAAATCTGAGTAGAAAAACCCAAGAAAAAGTAGTCAGAGAACTTCACTCTAGTTGAGTCTCAAAGAGTAAGTAGAAATTAGTCAGAAAGGAAGACAGAGCATACTAGGCAAAGGTATCAGAAGTACAAAGGAAGAGAGGTGAAAGAGCATGAGTTTATGGAATCTGCAAAGTTGGAATTGCTGAAACGTAAGGTAAGTGTTGGTGGAGGTATGGGTGCCTGAAAAGGGCCAATAAAGTGGGAAACCAGGTCAGGGATCAGATTATGAAGAACTTTATGCACCATGTTAAGAAGTTCAGGTTTTAACCTTAGAGTTAAAAAGGTTTTTTTTTTTTTTTTTTTAACAAATAACATGATTATGTTTATATTTTAAAAGGATCATTCCAGCCACAAGATAGAAAATGGGCTGGAGACTAACACAGAGAAACCAGTTAATATTTTATTGGTTCAATTTAGAACAGAAATAATAGAGGCTTTAACTAAGTCAAAGGGCAGTGAAATGGAGAAAGGGGGCCAACTGCGAAGATAAAATCAATAAATCTTAATGATCAATGGGAGTGGCAGGTGGGCAGGCAGAGAATTCTAGAATAATTTCAAAGCTTGAAGTTTATGATCAACTGAGACAGGGAATTTCAGAAAAGGAGCTAGTTTTGCTCGGTAAGATAATGAGTTCAAAGCACAGAGGCGGAGATGTACATAACAGTAATTGGCAATGCTGAATGCCTTAAGATCAGGAGAAAGCTTATCCTAGAGACACAAAACATCTACAGCTCTAAAGAGTGTCTTTTAGGAGTCATCAGAATTAGAATATGGGTAGTAGCTGAAGCTATAGATTTGAATGAGAAGATACATGTGAAAAGAACAATAAGCAAAGGATGGGAAGTAAAAGGTGACAGAGGCCTTTAGAGAAGACTGTGAAGGTTGAAGAGGGAAAATATTATTCCATTATTCAGCAGTTAACAAATGTTGATTAGTTCCAACCATGTGTCAGGCACTGTTCCAAGCCAATAGCTGGAAAAAAAATCAGGAGAAAATGATGATGTTATAGATACCATGAGAAGAACTGTTTCTGATACTGGTCACTTATGTCCAAATAAACTAAGGATTGAAAAGTATCATAGGTATAGGCATTTTGGGTGGCTGTTGGTGGCCAGTAGATTGTTTGGGAGTTAATGCTGATAACATCTTTGTTGTCAACTGCATTAAAATAAAGACAGACATAATGAGCTCTAAGAATACTGGCATCAGATGCTGAAAAGCAGTAAAATTCAAGATTGAAACACTGACAGATGACAAATTTATATTCTGCACAAAGAAACGAAATCCATCCCTAATGTGATCATGTGGCCATAACAATTTTAAAAAATATATAGTGTAGGTATACGGAAAATGCAAGTTAACAAGGAAAAAACTGTAATTTGGATTATATTAAGCTTCAGAAAATCATCAAAACATAAAAAGTAGAATGCAAAATGCAAATATTTATGAAATGTTTCACCTAAATCACTAACTACAAACAAAAGAAATATCTATTCCCACTCCACCCCTCAAGAGTATAGCTTTTTGTAATAGAATATGGGAAAAAAGGAGTTCTCACTTAGTTCAAAAATGCGGGTATGATCAGATAGGAAGCACCTGGGTGAAAAAAATAGATGGCATTTTCTTTAAATTAAATTGCAAAATATAAATACAAAAGTTGTTGTTAAGTATCATCAGGTGGATTTTTCGACTCATAGCGACCCCATGTGACATTGTAGAACTGTCCTGTAATCTTTAGGGAAGCAGATCGCCGTATCTTTCTCCTGTGGATCTGCTGGATGGGTTCAAAGTTTACATCTTAACCTCTCAGATGAATAGTAAAAAAGGTATGTGAGGCAGAGAGGTTTACAAAGAAGACACAGCAGGAGGGTTAAAAAAAAAAAAAAAAAGTACACAGGATTTGGAAACCTACATTTTCAGCAAAGCCAGGAATTTAAAATCCTAGATCTAGTCTGTACAATTTAAAATGTGATACGGAAAACCACTGCAGAATTCTTTGCCGTATACTTACCAGCCTTGGCAAATGGGACGTTATTTTACCAGTTCTCATCTGTAAAATAAGGATAGTATTTTCCCGGCCTACTTCATGTTTTGCTATACCTATTAAGTGCTATTATAAACGGAAGTTCGCTTTATTGTTTAACTTACGGGCACACAAAAGCGGAGCAGGCTGAAGGCGAAGTGCCTGTCAGAGGGGAAGGCTGGTCTTTCCCTCCATCTTACCTGTTGCCTGCTGCTTCAGGAAAGGTACCTGGTAGGATCCAGGACCCACACGGTCCTCAGTGCTGCCACCCTCAGTCAATCTGAGCAAGCGAGGGGCCCGATCATACATAATGGTCTGGAGGGGTGGGGCAGGGGCTGAAAAGAGATTAAAAACAGGGTGGCTAGCAGCGTGGAGCAAAAGAAAGCCAATACCAGTCTGAGCGGGCCCGGGGCAGAACTTCCGTAAATGGAGGAGCTATGCCGTAGGGGCTACCTCCCCACACACTTATTAATGTCAGATGTCCCCCAAGTTGGTTTCTAGCCTGGTGGTAAAGTGGAGGGCAGCACAGCCAGATTAAGGTCTCTCACATAACGGCCCGTTAAACTGTGGTGGGCGGAAAAGCTTGTCTGAACTAGATTAGAAAATAGGCGCCCGCCCCCAGGCTTCCGGCCCTGGCTCCGCCCATTTCTCTCCGCCCCGGAAGCATGGGGGAATGAGGCCGCCCAGACTCTGGGGAAGAGGGTTGGGCTGTTCCTTGCCCAAGGTCTTGGAGCGTGCGCCTGGGTGCGTGAGGGGCTCCCCAACTTCCTCCACCCGGTTTCCCCAGCGTCCAGAAGGAGAGGGCGGGGCGGGGCGGGGCTTTGGAGTACCCTCTTACCACTATGCTTTAGGCCCTGGGGTGTTTTCACTGTGCAGAAAAACCATAGAAGACGCGTTAAAAGGAGTTAGAGCCAACTTGCCCTTGATCTCCCACCCGTTGCCATGGAGTCGATTCCGACTCATAATGACCTTGATCCATCTCCTCTATAAATCAGGGTGGCTGGAAAGAGACTCAGCAAAAACTGTGAAAGAATAGTAGTAATGCGAAGAACAGCCTGGTTTCCGCAAGCTCGCTCTCCACTCCTACAGCTACACCTCTCCCACCTCCAGAGGAAAAGCACTTCTGAGTTCATTTTGTAAATTCGGGGGCGGGGGGGTGTGAGGGGTGGCGGTAGAAGATGATGAAAAGCTCACCAGCTGGCCGAAGCAATGCAAATGCAGATAACTGAAAGCTGCTTTTGTTCTCCGGTACCAGGCGGGTAACCAATGGTAATATTTATTCATCAGTGTTTATAAAACAAAGCAAAGGCATCGAGAAAACCCAGTCAATCCCACTAAATCAGTGAGTCTCAACCTTAGGCAAAAGGAACCTGGCTTCTGCACTGGTCTTTAAGAAGTCTACGTCAGACTCCACCTCAAAGTTGGCTCCAGGCAATTTTTTCCAGCAAGAATCCTATCCAGATTCTAAGGCATGCCTAGAGGCTTAGACAAATTCTACCTTGAGTAGGCTTTGCCACCCAATGAGCTACAGGATTTTAATTTGTGCCTCCTCCAAATTTTTATAGTGTTTACACTGTCTCCATTCCCTGCACCTTTTACTGTGGTATAATTATGCCATATATGGAAACATAATCTCCATACAAGCTACATGCTTCGCAATGATGTATCTGTAATACATTTTTTTTTTTACTCAATAGCCTAGCCAAATTACTTATTCACTCAAAAAACACTTAATGATGTATGTATACTAAAGGTCCAGCACCCTGCTAAGTTCCAGGGATACAAAAATATATGAAAGTCTTTACCCTCAAGCATTCTCTATCTAATGAAGAAAGAGACTTTATATATGGATTATGCTTCCAGAAAAACAAGTGATGAGAGAGACGTACAAAATGTTTTTGGAAGCCTCTTCTTTCCATTAAGAATCTATATACTGATCATAATCCTTTCTCATATACCTCAATTCTTTCATTCTTGTAGAAACCCTCATAGTTATTTCAACGTTATTTAAACCTTATCTTCCCAAGCTGCCACAGATACCCATTGAGAAGATCTAGAATACGCTTATTATATTTTATGATAAATTAGGAAGAAACAAGTCACAGGTAAACAGAGAGAAATACATATGCTTTAGAAGATAATCTAGTGGTACTTGTAATTTAGCCTCCTGTTGGACATTCCTTAAGGACATTTGCCCTTAATGATCTAAACTAGAATATGAAGCCTGAGAGCACATGCAGATCTAGGCCATCTTTGCTGCAGGCCCTGGTGCAGACTATCACACCCTCCCTCTGGCTCTTCACCTCTGCAGCAACCTAGATTAGCCTTTCTTGAATAGATTTGAGTTTCAGATTAGGAATGGAAATGACAAGCAGACTATATCTGCTTTCTGTGTGATTTGATTTTTGGCCACTGAACCTAACCTTGACATAAGGAGTTCTTTATAGGGACTATCGTAGCTCATTTATAATTTTAGAGCCCTGGTGGTGCTGTGGGTAACAGCTTGGCTGCTGACAGAAGGCCAGCAATTCAAATCCACCACCCAATCCTTGGAAACCCTATGGGGCAGTTCGATGGCAACCGGTTTGGGTTTTTTGTTTTTTTTTTTTTTTTCTTTCTTTAAAGTGGATTTTGTCACTGAAGTACGAGCTAGGATTGAAGTTTCTTTGCCTTGCTTGCTTCCTGAGTGCATGTACTTTCTTTCCTCAGGAACCTCACAGAGAATAGTAGCTGATCAATGGCAGAACTCCAGTGTTTCTGTGTATTGTGGCTAGATCCTATCTAAATGTCACACCACAAAGGTACAACCTATACACTCTTCATAATTTTGTAATATTTGGTCTGTCAGAGTTTTTCATTCTTAAAAAAAAGACTTTTTTAAAAAAGTCTTTAGTATGACAATCCTTCCTCTATTTCCTTGATCACTGTAGCTGTTCTCTGCATCTTTCCCAGCTATTATTTCCTTCTTATGGTTCAGTAACAAGAATGGTACATCGTATTTTTGGATTGAAAACATTTTTAAATGAGAAAAGTAAATCTTTTTTATTATCTCTCATTGTGGTAAACACTTCTTGAATAGTCTGAAATGACTGCACTGCTAAAAAAAAAAACTCTATAAACAAAGAATTATAATTACATATAAGTACAAAATAATTTGGTTCAGCATTTCTCAATTCCTCCAAAACTGTTTTAATGCTAATTAACCACACTATATAACCATTTCCACACTATTAGTAAGAGAAGCAGTGCTTAAACTAAGATTTATTTGACTCTAAAATTTGTGTTCCTTTCATTTCTCCATACTGCCTCCCATCAGAATGAACTTTAAAATGAGGCTTGAAGAAGAGCAAGAATCAAGAAATAAAATCGACTCTTTATTGCATATTAGCTGCAGTGAAGAACTCAATACTTACCAATTTTTCTTTATAACACTTTGAGGATTATGTAGATAATGAGATGATATCTGGAGTCTCTAATGAGGGGTGGAAATTCTGCTCTGAAATACGTCATTACATGTTTTATAAGTATTATAAACCTGAATTGGTTTTTCTACCCATTATGACTTACTGGTTTTCCATTCTTATGCTTTTCTTAAAAAAAGTAATGAAGCAGGGCCAAGATGGTGGAGTAGTCAGACGCTTCTGTTGGACCCTCTTATAACAAACACCCAAAAAAAAACAAGTGATTTGATTATATATGGCAATCTGGGAGCCCTGAACATCAAAGACAGAGGTGAGGAACCGGACTGAGTGGCAGGGGGAGGGAGAGACGGTTCAGAAGCAGTGAGGAGTTGCCAGACCTGACCCGGCGACAGCCTAAGCCCTTCAGGCCTGAGCAGCTCATGCGTGAGCAGTGAGGCAGGCAAGCACACATGCTCCGGAGGTGCGTTTTCCACACTGGGAGAGACCCAGCACCAGAGAGTCTACACGGCCACCCAGAACTAGTGAGAGCAGCCCTCAATCCACTGAAAGAGAAGTAATTGCATACGGCCTACCGCGTGGATGAAAAACAACCCCCTTATGGAAAAACTTCTCTCCCATTTACCTCCTCGCCCCCTGCTCTGCACTGGGTCCCGGATCGTCTTCAGCAATTGCCAAGTCCCCTGGGCTGGAAGTAGGATCCCTCACACTCCTGGAGTCATTATCCTTGGCTTGGAGAGTGAACAAATTAACAAACGGGAAAAAATAAACTGCCAGCTCCCCTAAGCCAGGAACCCAGGGTAGGCAAACCTCCTTTGCCTAGGCACAGGCGTAAGGGATCCATAGACTCTGAGTGCCTTTCCCTCTGCATAGACTTGTGTGGACCCATTTCAACAGAGTAGGCCCTCATTACCGCAGTACAATAGGGTATATACCAGAAGTCTAACTTCATCTGTTTCAACTGTGAAGTGGCAGGTTCTTGACATTTGACACTGCTCTGCCCATTAAGCAGGGTCTTCACCTACCCACTTCAGGGGCCTGAGGACCGGAGGCTCCACCCACGCCACCTAGCCACCTGCAATAGGGGCCCAAGAGTAAGAGGTTCCACCCAGTCCTTTCAGGCAACAGCATTAGGTGCCCATAGTCTGGCTGCAAAACCCACCCACCTACACGCTCTAGGGAACAGGGAGATGCCTTCCTCCTGGACACTCAGAGACAGCCATCAGCCCCTGCCTTGCTCAGAGTGTGTCCCCCCGCTGCAGCCAGATGTCGGTACCTATGCCAATCTACCATGCCTGTCTAGGACTGTGAGAGCCTACACCACCCACTTGGTGGCTATCTACCCGGGCACCTGAGCTGAATCCATACAGGAGGAGTGGGCAGACTCCTGAGCTCACATACCTAGTAACAGATCTAACCAGCTGGTGACAGGACATTACAGCCTCAAAGGTGCCAATAATCAAACTAGCTCATACGAACAGCCTATTTGGGCATATCAAAACAAATCAAGAAGCTAGGACACAGTAAGCAAACATAAAATAAATAAATATAATAACTTATTGATGGCTCGGAGACAATGGTCAATATCAAATCACATAAAGAGGCAATCCATGATGGCTTCAGCAAGCTCCCAAAATAAAGAATCTAAAAATTTTCCAGAGGAGGAAAATTTCTTGGAATTACCAGAGGCAGAATACTAATATACAGAACTCTTCAAGAAATTAGGAAGGAAATTAAGCAAAACGCAGACCACACAATAGAGAAAATTAAAAAGATTAGAGAAGAGCATAATGACAAATTTAACAGGCTACAAGAATCCATTGAGAGACAGCAATCAGAAATCCAGAAGATTAACAATAAAATTTCATAATTAGACAACTCAATAGAAAGTCATAGGAGCAGAAATGAGGCAATGGAAGTCAGAATTAGAGAGATTGAACATAAAGCATTTGACACCAACTTATTCGAGAAAAAAATCAGATAAAAGGATTAAAAAAATGAAGAAACCCTAATTATGTGGGACTCTATCAACAGGAATAACCTACGAGTAATTGAAGAACCAGAACAGCGGGGGATAACAGAAAATACAGAGATAATTGTTGAAGATTTGTTGGCAGAAAACTTCCCAGATATCATGAAAGATGACAAGATATCTATCCAAGATGCTCATCAAACACCACATAAGGTAGATCCCAAAAGAAAG
>NW_004444227.1:444939-447900 GCF_000243295.1 Trichechus manatus latirostris
CCCATATAAGAAATGAGATGTGTGATATCACCACAGACCCAACTGAAATTAAAAGAATCATAACAGAACACTATGAAAAGTTGTACTCTAACAAATTTGAAAACCAAGAGGAAATGGACAAGTTTCTAGAAAATCACTACCTACCAAAACTAACACAAACAGATGTAGAACAACTAAATAAACCCATAACAAAAGAAGAGATTGAATAAGGTAATTTAAAAACTCCCAACAAAAAAAAAGCCCTAACCCAGACAGCTTCACTGGAGAATTCTACCAAACTTTCAGAGAAGAGTTAACACCACTACTACTAAAGATATTTCAGAGCGTAGAAAAGGATGGAATACTCCCAACCTCATTCTATGAAGCCAGCATAACCCTGATACCAAAACCAGGTAAAGACACCACGGAAAAAGAAAATTACAGACCGATATCCCTCATGAACATTGACGCAAAAATCCTCAACAAATTTCTAGCCAATAGAATTCTGCAAAATATCAAAAATATAATTCACCATGATCATGACCATACCAGGTATGCAGGGATGGTTCAACATTAGAAAAACGATCAATGTAATCCATCTCATAAATAAAACAAAAGACAAGAACCACATGATCTTATCAATCGATGCAGAAAAGACATTTAACAAAGTCCAACACCCATTCATGATAAAAACTCTCCACAAAATAGGAATAGAAGGAAAATTCCTCAATATAATTAAGGGCATTTATACAAAGCCAACAGCAAACATCATCCTAAATGGAGAGAGTCTGAAAGCATTCCCCTTGAGAACGGGAACCAGACAAGGATGCCCTTTATCACCACTTGTATTCGACATTGTGCTGGAGGTCCTAGCCAGAGCAATTAGGCTAGAAAAGGAAATAGAGGGCATCCAAATTGGTAGGGAAGAAGTCAAAGTATCTCTCTTTGCAGATGATGTGATTTTATACACAGAAAACCCCAAAGAATGCACAAGAAAACTACTGGAACTAACAGACTTCAGCAAAGTTTCAGGATACTAGATAAAAATACAGAAATCAGTTGGATTCCTTTACACCAACAAAGAGAACCTCAAAGAGGAAATCACCAAATCAATACCATTTATAATAGCCCCCAAGCAGACAAAATACTTAGGAATAAATCTAACCAGAGATGTAAAAGATCTATACAATGAAAACTACAAGACACTACTGCAAGAAACCAAAAGAGACCTACATAAGTAGAAAAACGTATCTTGCTCATGGATAGGTAGACTCAACATTGTGAAAATGTCAATTCTACCCAAAGAGATCTACAGATACAATACAATCCCAATCCAAATTCCCCCTGCATTTTTTAATGAGATGGAGAAACAAATCACCAACTTCATATGGAAAGGGGGAAGGCCCCGAATAAGTAAAGGGTTAAAAAGAAGAACAAAGTGGGAGGCCTCACACTGCCTCATTTTAGAACTTACTATACCGCCACAGTGGTCAAAACAGCCTGGTACTGGTACAACAACAGATACATAGACCAATGGAACAGAATTGAGAACCCAGACATAAATTCATCCACCTATAAGCAGCTGATATTTGACAAAGGCCCAAAGTCCGTTAATTGGGGAAAAGACAGTCTCTTTAACAAATGCTGCTGGCATAACTGGATATCCATCTGCAAAAAACTGAAACAAGACCCATACCTCACACCATGCACAAAAACTAACTCAAAATGGATCAAAGACTTCAACGTAAAATCAAAAATTATAAAGATCATGGAAGAAAAAGTAGGAACAATGCTAGAAGCCCTAATACATGGCATAAACACAATACGAACCATAAGTAACAGTGCACAAGTGCCAGAAGAGAGACTAAATAAATGGGAGCTCCTAAAAATCAAACACTTAGGCTCATCAAAAGACTTCACAAAAAGAGTCAAAAGACAACCTGCAGACTGGGAAAAAAGTTTTGGCTACAACAAATCTGATCAGCATCTAATCTCTGAAATCTACAAGATACTGCAAAACCTCAAAAACAAAAAGAAAAATAACCCAATTAAAAAATGGGCAAAGGATATGAACAGGCACTTCGCCAAAGAAGATATTCAGGCGGCCAACAGACAAATGGAGAAATGCTCACGATCATTAGCCATTAGAGAAAAGCAGACCAAAACTACAATGAGATATCATCTCACCCCAACAAGGCTAGCATTAATCAAAAAAACACAAAATAATGATGTTGGAGAGGTTGTGGAGAGACTGGTACACTTATACACTGTTGGTGGGAATGTAAAATGGTACAGCCTCTTTGGAAATCGATTTGGCACTTCCTTAAAAAGCTAGAAATAGAAGTACCATACAATCCAGCTATCCAACTCCTTGGAATATATCCTAGAGAAGTAAGAGCTGTCGCATGCATAGATATATGCACACCCATGTTCATTGCAGCACTGTTCACAGTACAAAAAAATGGAAACAACCTAGGCGCCCATCAACAGAAGAATGGATAAACAAATTATGGTATATCAACACAATGGAATACTACGCAACAATAAAGAACAATGATAAAGCCATGAAACATCTTACAACACGGAAGAAGCTGGAGGTCATTATGCTCAGTGAATTTAGTCAGTCACAGGACAAATATTGTATAAGACCAGTATTATAAGAACTCAAGAAAAGGTTTAAACACAGAAGAAAACTTTCTTTGTGGTTACGGGGTTGGGGAGGGAGGGTGAGGTTTATTTACTAACTAGGTAGTAGATAAGAATTATCGTAGGTGAAGGGAAGGACAGCACACACTACAGGGGAAGTCAGCACAACTGGACTAAACCAAAGCTAAGAAGTTTCCTGAATTCAATCAAACACTTTGAGGGACGGAGTAGTAGGGGTAGAGATCTGGGAACCACGCTTTCAGGGGACATCTAGGTCAATTGGCATAACAAAGCTTATTAAGAAAATGTTCTGCATCCTACTTTGGTGAGTGGCAT
>NW_004444227.1:448000-449210 GCF_000243295.1 Trichechus manatus latirostris
CAACAACAATGAAAAGGACAAAAAGAAAATACATAAAGAAAAACGACTCAGCACAGAAAATTAAGGGGAACAAAGAAACTGAACAACGCACAAAAAAAAGACATCAAAATGACAGCACTAAACTCATGCCTATCAATAATTACGCTGAATATAAATGGACTAAATGCACCAATAAAGAGACAGAGAGTGGCCAGATTGGATTAAAAAACACAATCCGTCTATATGCGCACTACAAGAGACACACCTTAGTCTTAAAGACACAAACAAAACTCAAAAGATGGAAAAAAATATATGAAGCAAACAACACTCAAAAAACAGCAGGAGTGGCAATGTTAATCTCTGAGAAAATACTTTAAAGTAAAATCCACCACAAAGGATAAGGAAGGACACTATATAACGATGAAAGGGTGGCTACTCCAGGAGGACATAACTATAATAAATATTTACGCACCCAATGACAGGGCTCCAAAATACATAAAACAAATTCTAACAGCATTGAAACGAGAGAGACAGCTCCACAATAATAGTAGGAGACTTCAACACACCACTTTCGGTGAAGGATGGAAAATCCAGAAAGAAGCTCAATAAAGACACAGAAGATCTAAATGCTACAGTCACCCAACTTGATCTCATGGATATATACTGAACACTCCACCCAACAGCAGCCAAGTATACTTTCTTTTCCAATGCACATGGAACATTCTCCAGAATAGACTACATATTAGGTCATGAAGCAAGCCTTAACAGAAACCAAAGCATCGAAAAATTACAAAGCAACTTTTCTGACCAGAAAGCCATAAAAGTAGGAATTAACAACATAAAAAGCAAGGAAAAAAAATCAAACACGTGGAAGCTAAACAACACCTTGCTCAAAAGCTGCTGGGTTATAGAAGAAACTAAGGATCGAATAAAGAAATTCATAGAATCAGAATGAAAACACATCTTACAAGAACCTTTGGGACACAGCAAGAGCAGTACTCAGAGGTCAGTTTATAGCAATAAGTGCACACAGCCAAAAAGAAGAAAGGTCCATAACGAAAACATTAACCCTACAGCTGGAACAAGTAGAAAGAGAGCAACAAAAGAAGCCCTTGGATGCCAGAAAAAAGGAAATAATAAGAATCAAAGCAGAATTAAATGAAATAGAGAATAGAAAAACAATTGAAAGAGTTAACAAGACCAAAAGCTGGTTCTTTGAAAAGATCAACAA
>NW_004444227.1:449978-496830 GCF_000243295.1 Trichechus manatus latirostris
CCCTGACAGGGAACACAACAGAGAGTCCCGGATGGAGCAGGAGAAAGATGGGGTGCAGAACTCAAATTCTAGTAAGAAGACCAGACTTAATGATCTGACTGAGACTGGAAGAACCCCAGAAAGCATGGCCCCTGGATTCTCTATCAGCCCAGAACTAAAACAATTTCTGAGGCCAACTCTTTAGACAGAGATTGGACTGGACTGTGGGACATAAAGTGATACTCGTGAGGAGTGTGCCTCTTAGCTCAAGTAGATATCAGAGACTAAATGGGCAACTTCTGTCCGGAGGTGATATGGGAAGGCAGAAAGGGTTAGGAGCTGGTTGAAAGGACATGGGGAATCGGGGGTGGAAAGGAGGAGTGTGCTGTCATGTATGGTGAGAGCAATTAGGGTCACATAACAATGTATGTGTAAATTTTTGTATGGGAAAAAATAAAAATAATAAAGTAATGATAATCATTCAGCACATATCAAAATAGAATAAATACAACTTATCGATGTTATTAGAAGTCACATTGTAAAGTAATATGCATTTAAGTTAAAATAATGACTTATATTTATATATGGGACAGTAATGGTTCAGTGGTAGAATTCTTACCTCCTGTGAGGGAAACCTGGGTTCCATCCTCATCCAATGCACCTCAAGCACAGCCACCACCTGTCTGTCATTGGAGACTTGTGTGTTACTGTGATGCCGAACAGGTTTCAGCAGAGCTTTCAGGCTAAGAAAGACTAGAAAGAAAGGCCTGGAAATCTACTTCCAGAAATTGGCAATGAAAACTTTATGGATCACAATAGTCGTTCCCATTTTGTGTGGGGTAGCCATGAGTCAGGGACTGACTCAACAACAGCTAACAGCAACAATATTTATATAATGATTTGAAGTTTACAAAGTATATTTTATGTATATTATTTTGTTCAGATTTATGTTTCTCTGAACTGCAGACTGAATATGACTCTGAAATCATACCAGATTTCATGCAATATGTTTAAAAAATAAGTTACACCATGTTAACAGTGACCACCGGATTTTTTAAACTTACATTTACTGAGCACCTACTATGTGCCAGGAACTGTCTGAGGAACTTTACATGAATATTAATGTCTCATACAGCCAATAAGATAGGTTCTATTAATAGTTCCACTTTATCAATGAAGATGCTAAGGCTTAGAGCCATTAAATATCTTGCCCAAAGTCGCATAGTTAACGAATGATGGAGATGGATTTAAAGCCAGTCAGCTTGACTCCAGAACCTATTTTTGTAGCTGTTAAAAGGAAAATGCCTCCAACTGTGCTTATTTCCACACCCAATGATTTTTTTCTCAATGCTTACTTGGGTTTGGCTGTATGTTTATTTCTCCTTCTAAAAAAAAGTCCAGAGGTAGTCAGTCAGGGATGGTGTTATGGATTGAACTGTATCCCTCAAAAATTTGTGTCAACTTGGCTAGGCCATGATTCCCAGTATTGTGTGGTTGCCCTTCATTTTGTGATCTCATGTAATTTTCTCATGTGTTGTAAATTCTAACCCGTATGATATTACTGAGGCAGGATTAGAGGCAGTTATGTTAATGAGGCAGGACACAATCTACAGGATTAGGTTGTATCCTGAATCACTCTCTTTTGAGATGTAAAAGAGAGAATTGAGCAGAGAGGAGAGGGACCTCCTACCAACAAGAAAGAAGAGCCAGGAGCAGAGCACATCCTTTGGACCTAGGGTCCCTGCGCTGAGAAACTCCTAAACCCAGGGGAATATTGATGACATGGACCTTCCCGTGGAGCCGGCAAAGAAAGAAAGACTTCCCCTTGATCTGGCGCCCTGTATTCAGACTTCTAGCCTACTAAACTGGGAGAGAATAAATTTCTGTTTGTTAAAGCCATCCACTTGTGGTATTTCTGTTATAGCAGCACTAGATAACTAAGACAGATGGTATGGTGGCTCTTTGATGGCAGGGAACAAGGATGCTCTATCATGCTGCTCCACATCACCTCATGGTCCAAAAACAATCTGCTGGAGCTCCAGCCATTATAGACAGCAGGAAAGTGAGAATAAAAGCATGTTCCCTCCCTTTCAAAGAGACTCCCTGGAAGTAACACACAGAATATATGCTTACATCTCACTGGCTCAATAGGAACAATAGGCACATCTAGCTTTATAAAGGAGGCTGGAAATATAGCCCATTGCTGGGCACCAGGTTCCATTATTAAGAAGAAAAAAAGAGTGAGTGTAAAGAAAAGCATCTCTCTTCCATAATCCACCTTTTAGAAAACATTTCCCTCCTTTAGTGTCCAAAGGACTCTGTTCTCCATGTTCAGCTTACATTTTCTCTTGACATCTCCTAGTATCTCCTTCTCTAAATCTTTCTTTCTTCTTCAGTCTCCTCTCTTTCTCCCTGGGTAATTGTCTTACTTATCTAGTGCTGCTGTAACAGAAAAACCAGAAATGAGTGGCTTTAATAAACAGAAATTTATTTTCTCATAGTTTAGGAGGCTAGAAGTCCAAATTCCAGCTCTAGGGAAAGTCTTTCTCTATCTGCAGGCTCTGGGGGAAGGTCCTTGTCTCTTTTTAGCCTCTGTTTCTTGGTTCCTTGGAGATGTCATATGGCATGGCAGCTATCTTCCCCCATCTGCTTGGTTGCTTGCTCAATCTGCACTTTTATATCTCCAAAGAGATTGATTTAAGACATACCATACACTAGTACTGTCTCATTAACATAACAAAGAAAACCATTTCCTAAATGGGATTATAACCACAGGTATAGGGGTTAGGATTTACAACACATATTTTGGGGAGGAGGGACACAATTCAATCCATGACAGTAATTTTATCTATTTTCATAACTCATCTACCTTCTTTGAATATATTCCTCTCCAATCCTGCATATCTATGTGTCTGCTTAACACCTAAATATAAGGGTTTCATCAACACTTCAATTAGATATTCCCAAACCTTTATTCATTTTTCTCTCTGTAAAGCCTGCTCCTCCTCCTAATTTCCTATTTCTGTTCATAAGAGAATCATCCTCCCAGACATAAGGCCTGAAACCTCCTAGACTGCTTCCACTCCCTTCACTCCCACATCCAAACAGCTGCCAAGTTCTATTGTTTCCATCTTTGTGAACTCTCTGAAATCCACCCCCTCGCCCCCATTCTTACTCTCATTATTTTGTTGATGGTCTCAACCCTGCTGATTTAGTCCATTCTGATAATAGCTCAGCTGGATCCCTTCCTCCAATCTCTCTGCTGCAATTTATCCCACACAGTGCAGCTAGGTTAATCTTCCAAATTATGATTTTGAGACTGTCACTCTCCTACTCAGAAATCTCCTATTGCATGCTAAATAAGTTTGGCATTGAATGCTTCAAACAAACCAATCTACCTTTCCATTCTTAACTCTTCCACTACTTCCCATTCACATGATGTACATATTGTTCAAACAAACCCTACACAAAACAAAAGCATCTCTGTTCAAGGTTTTACCTCTGCCTGGAAAAGTTCTTCTCCACTTCTCGTCTACGAACGCTAAACGCTAGAGAGCATCATTTTTCAATCCCTCACAGCACTTAGCGTAGCACTTTTTAAAGAGTAGATTTTTAATGTTTGTTGAATTAATGGTTGAAAGATAGTAAAATATGTAAAAAAAATTTCAGCCAAACAGCATTGTATTTGATATTAGCTTAGTACTTTAAATTTGCTTAAAATAAGCCAATTCTTTTAAATGTTATAGAACAACCAAACATGAATAGCCACTCATTCCAAAAAGAATAAACCACACTAGCTGTAACTAACTCATGTCCTAAAGGTTTTCACAATTATCCATGTTGCTGATAGTTTCTGTTAGCCATTTAAAGAGTATTGTTCTGTCAGAAAGAAAAAACAAAGAGTGAAGAAAAGTTTGGGGTTTAAAGGAGCCAGGTTTTTGCAGGTGGTATCAAGAATTACAGTTCTCTACTTGTTAGAGTTTATTAAGAATGTCTATGCTAGTAAGCACATCTATACTCATTAAATACCAATTATAAATATGAAGACACATGCAAAGAGATCATATGTCTAAATATTAAAAAAGAGTATTGTATAGAGAATCAGCTGATAGTATCCATTTACTCTACCTATAATACTATTATTATGAGTCTTACAAATGTAACATGCTCAATAAATGTTTACTGAATTAAATTGAGTTTCTAAGAAGTCCAGTGAAATAATGTAGTTTTAAAAATATGTAATTAAAGGAGTGAATCTTACACTCCTTTAGATTCTGAGAATATAATAACTTAAATGTGACTTTTCTCCCCTCCACTACCAACTTTAATATATCTAATTCTCTCCTGAGTAAAACAGTTTCTGAGGCCTAAGGAGAAATGGGAGGAGGGCTTTCTTCCATATGGGATAGGCTTCGTTTTCCAGCACTTTCAAAAATGTTGTCACTGAGGGTGTTCCGATAAGCAGACATGGGCCATGTTAAGCTATCTGTGAAAATAAATAGAATTCAGAACATGAAATAAAGTTGCTAGAGGAGACAGATAACAACTAACACCATAATAAGAGCATTTGAAAATTCCTCCAACTGGAATGCGTAACCAGTACATCAAGCCAACATAAATGAGGAAAGGGAAATGAAGACTGATATACAATAATGTGTCACTTAACGGCCACGATAGGTTCTGAGAAATAGGACATTATGTGATTTGGACCTTGTACAATCACCATATTCTCTACTGGCGGTCCTTGGGTTACAAACGTCTGACATACATACAACCTACAGTTACGAACCAACCCGCCCTCCAAAAGCCTATTATATTAAAAATTTGAAGTACTGTACATATAATGGAGCCCTGATGGCTCAGTGGTTAAGAGCTACAACTACTAACCAAAAGGTAAAGGTCAGCAATTCGAATCTACCAGCTGCTCCTTGGAAATCTTACAGGGGTGTTCTACTCTGTCCTATAGCGTTGCTATGAGTTCGAATTGACTCAATGGCAATGGGTTGTTTTTTTCTTTTCTTTTTTTTTTTTTTTGCTACATACAATGGTTCATAATAACAAATGGGGCTACTTTGCTACATGCATCAAAACATTATTATTATTACTGTATTATTATTACTCTGATCGAGATTTTTGAACTCTATTATAACCGTATGGGACCACAGACATATATGTGGTCAGATGTTGCCTGAACGGATGTTAGGTGGTTCATGACTATAATATAAATACTAAAAATTAAAAGAAATAAAATCAACCATATGAATTATTGCATGTGAATTGCATATGAATTAAAGACAGAGAGTGTCAGATTGCATTTTTTTTTAAATCTTAAGATATGCTATTTACAAGAGTCACTAAAAGCACATTGAGAAAGGTTGAGAACAAAGGAATGGGCCCAGAGATACCAGGAAAATGCAAACAAACCTGAAGCAGAATAGCAGACTATGGGAAGCATAAAGTTAAAAGTACCAAGCAGGACTATGAGAGACATAAAGTACTAATAAAAACCAAGTTTATGAAGATAATATACAACAATAACAAAACTGTATGCCTCAAATTATATAACAACTAAATACACAAAGCAAAAGATATTAAAAATGCAAGGATTACATGATAAAATACAATTATAGTTGAATACTTCAAGGCACTTCTTTCAAAATTAGATAAATCAAATAGAAAATAAAATCATTAGACTTGACATACAAAATCTTCCATTTGACCACAAAGAAACTTTAACAAATCTTAAAATATAAAATTATTACAATAATACCAAATATTTTATGTAGATACTGTCCCCTAAATGAGGTGGTGCATAACTTCCCAGTCTAAATGTGGGCTGCATAAAGTGACTTCCTTCCAAAAAGTACAGTATTGAATCAGGAAAAAAGAACAACTTTGCAGTGGAAAAACCTGACTAACATAACCAAAGCCAGGCAGTCAAGGTTAACATCAATAGTGATAAGTCATGTTGGTTGTATGGACCTTTGATATGTGATGAAAATGGTGTAAATAAATAAGACATGAACAAATGGGAAGACACCAAAGTTAAATGGGAAGTCAGTATAAGAAATGTCAGCTCTCCCAGAATTAATATATAATCTTATACAATCTACATGGAATTACAGTCAATTTTTTGGTGTAATTAATGTGGGAGAAAAAAGAATTATGAAAATGAAGAATGATGAGGAATAACTCCCATTACCAAATATCAGAATATAGTGGCTATAAAGCCACTATAATAAAATCAATGTGGTATTGGCATAGAAATAGACAAATAGATGAGGGGAACTACAGAGAGAATCCAGAAATGATTCCCAATGTATGTAAACCTTTCATACAGACAAGGATGATATTTTAATTAAGTGGGAAAGTGATGAACTCTTTAATAAACTCTGCTGGCACAACTGACTACACATTTATAAGACAGTAGAATTTACCTCTGTACTGCACATTAAGAAGAATAAGTTCCAAATGTTCTAAATGCTTTAATGAAAAAAATAAAACAATAATGTTCATACACAAAAATCTAGAAGAATATATGTGTGAGCAAAGGAAATGTTCTTAACTCCAGAGACTTAGGTCTAAGTGAAAATATAGTCATCATACAACAATATTAAAATTTCAAACTCTTATGATACATAAGATGCATAAATAAAAATCAATAGATAAGCAATAACTTTAGAAAAAATATTTGCAATACAGAGAACAGAATGAGATTTAATATTTACACTATATAATGAAGTCTTACAAATTATCAAGAAGAGAAAGAAAGCCCAGTAGAAAAATAGAAAAGAATATAAAGAAGAAAATAACCAAAATATATATTCAAGCCCACTAGTAGTCAGGAAGTACATATCAGGGTCACAGTGAAGTATCATTTTTTACCAACCAGAATGACAAATATTTAAAAGACCAATAAAACCTATTTCTGGGAGAATGAAGGAAAATATAATTGTATAACAGATGGCAGAAATGTGAATTGTCACTTTTGGGGAATGTTAAGGATATGCCATAAATATCCCATAAAAAAGTAAATATTCCATCACAACATGATATACATACATACATACGAACATCTATATATTTAAATGTAAATTTATTTCAGCATTGTGCAAAATGTCAAAAAAATTAAATGCCTATTAATAAAGGGAATGACCGGGTAAATCATATCACCATGGAATACTATGCAACCATTTTAAAGATTGAATTAAAGTCATTTCAGTTACTTGGCATGATTTCCATGAGATATTGTTGAGAAAAACAAGATTCAAAAAAGTATATATGACATCATTTTTGTAAAACCAAAGAATTATTTTTAAAAAATCTATACAAGTTATATATATAAAAGCGTGGAGAAAATATGGAAGGATTATGCTAGGTTATTAATATAGATTACCTAAAATGGGGAGAAAATGTAGGAACGGGGTGGGAGGGAAGACCACACTAAAGCTTTATATATAATACATGGTGACATTTATGCATTATTTGTAAAACTATATGCATATATATAAATATAAACATTAAAAAATTTAAATGGAAGATATGTGAATTTTGGACCTAATGAGAATATTCAGAAGAGGCTGCAAATAGAAATTGCTCGCTTGCTGAGTTTTTTATAGTTAACTTGTTTTTAATTGTTGAATGGGCAGATCAGTCAGGAATTCAGAGCATATGGGTATAGGACTGAAGGAGGGAAATGTTTCAGGATTATTTAATAAAATTTAATACATAGAAAAGACAAAACAGGGAAAGAAGAGGTAGAGCTGTGGAATACTCATTTTGATGCCATGAATGAGGTGAAGCAAGAACACAGTGAGAGTTAAATCAGGGAGAGTTTGTAGTAAAGATTGCAAGATTTCTGCCTTGGGAAAGAGCCCCTCACCACACCCTGATTCGAATGATACTGTAATGAGGAAAATACAAAGCCAAATGAAGTAAACATAATTAGAGGCAGAGCCACATGTGGTCTGGTGTGGTCCATGAAGAGAGGTGTAGAGAGGGATTTGGGAGTGGTTTGCCAGTAAATGTAGGAACATGAAGAGGAAATTTTAAGTTATATAAGACTGGATTGAATGAAGTTTGCACACTTGAGAGTTTCTCAGAAAAAGGCAGATATAATGTTACTCTTGATGGGTCCCTGAATGGTACGAACGGTTTCTGACTGACTACTAACCTAAAGGTCTGGGGTACGAAACCCACCCAGTGGCACTGCAAAAGAAAGACCTGGTGAACTGCTTCCATAAAAATTACAGCCAAAAAAACCCTATGAAGCAGCTCTACTCTGTAACACATGGGGTCACCATGAGTCAGAATCAACTTGACGGCAACGGGTCTTAATGTTACTGATAACTTTGGCCAAAATCAGTGTAGATAACAAATCACCTGACTGAGAGAAGTGGCAACTGCTCATTCTGGTGCCCTGTGGGTATTGGGTTTGAGATCAAGGCAAATGCATCAGCCTGATTCTTAGATTGCTCTCTCTGCCCTTATCATGAGTATACTATTGGTTGGGTCCTTCTAGAATGGGTAGTGCAAGTTTACCAGTTGACTAGTAATTTGCTTCTAATAATGTGAAAAATAAGAAAACAAAATGCAGTACTTTCATTTTTTTAAATGTAAATGGAATAGTAAGGCATTTTACTTTTACTTCTAAGGAAACTAAAATGAAGACTAAATGAAAAGTCATCTTTGAATGTGGTTTGTGGCTTTTTAAAGAATTGGAGATCAGTGAATTTGCCACTTCTCATCAACTCACTATGCTAAAAAAGAAAATTTTGTGGATATTGAGGTCCAAATCCCGTGAGGCTTAACTATAAAATGATTAAAAATTTAAGACAATATTTACATGGCATCTTTAAAAACCTACTGTTTGATATAACAGTCCCAAAGGAGCTTATTATAGTTTTAGAAGATTCTCAATTGTTGGAATTCTGTCTCAGCATTATACAGTGTTTCACTAAGTATATGTAGCCATATTTTTCACATCATATGTGCCTGTTATATAGACTATATTAAATTGATTTTTTAATCATTTAGCTAAGTCTTTTGATTACAATTCAAATACTTTAAAAATAAATAATTACTCTAAATTATATGAGTGTTTGTGAAATTTCAGATGTGTTTGATGAGTTATATTTCTTTTCATGGTTGTAATATAAAAAGGATCTGTTGACAATATATCTCTATTTGGGCAAAGGAAAATTCTACTGACTTTCAATAAATAAGATAATTGGAATTTATCAATTACCTGCTATGAAGAAGACATTGAGAAGCATGCAAACATTTTTATAATATATAGATATGCATATAGATCTAGTGGAAACCCTGGTGGCATAGTGGTTGAAGAGCTATGGCTGCTAACTAAAAGGTCGACAGTTCAAATCCACCAGCCACTCCTTGGAAACTCTATGGGGCAGTTCTACTCTGTCCTACAGGGTCACTGTGAGTTGGAATCCACTCTATGGCAACCGATTTGGTTATTTTTTTAATATAGGTATAGCTTTTCACACAATTCCTCAAATCATGGTAAGTTAAATAGCAATTCAAAATACAAAAAAATCAAGAATATAATAGATGTCACAGATGGTACATGACTAATAATTAAGTGAAAGTTCCAAGATAAAAGAAATCTTTAGCCTAATTGAATAGTTGTAATAACACAAACAATGTGCATATGTTCCATACATATAGGTAGGTAAATGCAGAAATTTTAAAGTATTTGTCGCTGAAAGAAATTGATATTCATTACATTGTTACGTTTCTGCACAACTATCTTATAAGGTACCAGATTTTATTTTTCTTTGATCCTTCCTCCACCTTTTTTTTTTAAGCATATTAAAAAGTAATTAAGTAAGTAAGTAATTAAGTAATCAGGTAATTCCAAATTCACACAAACCCAAACACGGATCAGTGTAACTCCAAAGCTGTCTGTCAATTAACTTCAGCTACCAGCACACTTAAATACAATCTTTTCTTGTTTCTACCTCATATTCCCCGCTTATCCTAATGAAACCTGTGATTCCTCTTTTCCACTTTTTATCAAAACACACCCCCACACCATGAAATCACACATGCACACACACAAAAATCTCTGATCCCTAGTTCTCAGGGTAGGCCTGAGAATGTTATACTTCATCTAGAACTCCATAGAATTCCACAGAGAATGTTATACTAGATGTAGTAAACAAATACCAGGAAATTTTTGGAATGCCCATATCAATTTCTAGGGATTAGCTAGAATTCTCTCCCATGCCTGGAATATACTCTTCTTGTGACATATGTTCTAACTTTATCTTCATTTTTTAACTCATATTCCTTATGTGTAATATTTAGAGGTTGGACGAAGAGATTTCTAAACTTGTTTTCATCTGTAACATATAAGATTCTGGAGACTAAAAAATCTTTTTAAAAATACAAGTGGTTTATTTTTCAGTAAAGAGCACTAGATGGCACAATTTCACCAATTTATGTTAAAGCTATTTGTACTCTGTTATTAATCCATGTATAAAATAAGTTAGCGTTATACATCTAGATAATTTAACAGGCAACCTATATAACAATAAAGAGGGAAGTTTTTGAGAATATAGTGTTCCCTAGATACTATCTTTTTATGTCCTTATTCATGAACACAGTAAAGAGAATTCCAGCATTGGATGAATAATTCTTAAGTAACCCAAAGAAAATCAAGGTCTCTCTATAATGAAATACATCAAAAATGTATAGAAATTAAGTATTAATTTCTATGAAATGCATATACTTTTATATTAGTGCTAATATATAATAAAACTATAATACAATAAAGTGGACTAGAGAATACAATTGACTATAAATGCTTAAAATCAAGTACTGGTAGTCTCTGATTACAACGTGTTCTAGTTACAATGAACACCGCTTACTCCTCTTTTTTTTTTGTATATCTTATCTTTAGTAATGGAGCCCTGGTGATGCAGTGGTTAAGAGCTCGGCTGCTAACCAAAAGGCTCGCAGTTCAAATTCACCAGCCCCTTTTGGGAAACCCTATGGGGCAGTTCCACTCTGTCCTATAGGGTCGCTATGAGTCGGAACCGACTCACCTAACAACAAAAATAACAACACCCTTAGTAATACATACTGCATACAATGTTGCAGCATAATTTGCTGATGTTATCATTCACAGATGTTTATATGTAATATTTCCAACCCCTAAAGACAAATAAAGATTGGATTTATAAAGATACTGATAATAAATGGCAATGATAATGAAAAGTAGGGGAAATATGAGGTATTCCGCATGTCAGAACTGATTTACAATGTAGTTATTGGGACAGAACCCCATTGTATGTCGGGAACTACCTGTCCTAGAAAGACTATCCAGGAGCTCAAAAATCTGATTTTTCTTACTTAACTGCTTGGCCTAAGCAAATTATATCCAATTAGGCCTGAGTTTTCTCCTTCTTACAAATGAGGAAATTAATCTAGAAACAACAGAAAAAATGTTTAAGATCCAGCAGATTTAGCATCCAGTTAACATCTTATTTGCTAGAAGTACCATATTTATACACCAAAGTCCCAGATCCATCCAATATTTTCCCTATAACTTTGTTTCCTGAAATTATTTAGAGTTCAGAAATGTATCAGTTCTTGAGCATCATCTTGACATTCAAGACAACAGCAGCCAAATAGCAGAACGTACACCACACCTGGACCATCTCCCAACCTTGGCTCAAGCTCTTAGACCATCCCTGCCTAACCATTATTTGGTAAACACTTCTGTCAGGTGGTACAATCAACTGTGATAAATGCTTATTTAGAGATTCTAACAGGGAAATTCAGCTACTTAGATACTCTTGTCCAATGAAAGTTTGCCTCGTTAAAGGAAATTCCTTATCCTGGGAGAAGGGAACAGCTTCTGGAGGGTAACATATGAAGAAGGGAGTAGGGAAAAGAACATCTACTTTGTTAGCTAGACTGTTCCAAGCCACACTCGATATTAATGGAGTGCCATGCTATAGCCAGATCACCCTTGCATTCCAACAAACTAGAAAAAGCAGAGTGGTAGATAGGCTGAGGGAGTGAGAGGAGAAGAAGCTGGACATCAACTGGAAAGGAATTAATAGAGCAATACTGGAAACCGTTGAAAGTTGATGAGTTTGTAAATCATTTATCAACCGTAATGCTGACTTTGAATTATGACATTGGTGAAGAATACTGAATATACCATGGACTGCCAGAAGAACGAACAAATCTGTCTTGGAAGAAATACAACTCAAATTCTCCTTAGAAGCAAGGATGGCAAGACTTCATCTCATGTGTTTTGGATATGTTACCAGGAGGGACCAGTCCCTGGAGAAGGACATCATGCTTGGTAAAGAAGAGGGTCAGCAAAAAAGAGGAAGACCCTCAACAAGATGGATTGACACAGTGGCTGCAACAATAGGCTCAAGCATAACAACGATTGTGAGGATGGCACAGGACCAGACATTGTTTCATTCTGTTGTACACAGGGTCGCTATGAGTTGGAACCGACTAAATGGCACCTAACGACAACTGAGTGGATGGTGCTTTGTTATTGGAAGTTGTTCCCAGATATCTAAGGTGGCTTACTTATAAACAGCTGAGCGAATATCTTCTCTATATCTGCCACAATTCTACTTCATAAATAAAGACTTGTAAGAAACCCCAAATTTGTAGCCATAATGCTGCTGTTATCCAACGGCTCAACAAGTTGACAGGTGTTTCTTTTTAAGATAGTTTACCATGATAAAATCCATTGCCTTTGAGTTGATTCCAACTCATGGTGACCCCATGTGTTATACAAAATAGAACTATGCTCCAACAGAGTGTTTTTGACTATAATCTTTATGGAAACAGATCACCAGAACTTTCTTCCATGGCACTGCTAGGTGGGTTCAAACTGCCAATCTTTAGGTTAGTAGCCAATTGCAAACTGCTTACACCACTCAGGAACTTTAAGCAGTTACCAGTGATTCAATTCTGACTCATGGTTATGCCATGTGTTGCAGAGTAGAACCACACTGTATAGGGTTCTCATCACTGTGACCTTTTGGAAGAAAATCACAAGCCCTTCTTCTGTGGATGGGTTTGAACTGCTGTTCTTTCGGTTAGTAGTCAAGTATTTAACCACGACAGGATAGGAAAAATAGACTCTATTCTTATTGTTCTCAAATGCTAAGCTTCACTTCAAAAAGTCTCTCTTTCCGCTCCTCTAAAATAATGTTTAGCCATTAACTAAAGCATATGCGTGAGTGAAAAGAGCTTAAGAACACTGAATTAAGATATGATACAATAAAAGTTAGGGTTTGGGTTACTAACCATAGAAACCTAACCTAAGTAAAATTGGATTTATTGGAAAAATGCAAGAAAGTGTGGGGATGACTGTAGAATTCAAAGAAGGTAATGGGTTAGGTTTGGGAATAGCAGGAACCAAGTAAGTTCTGGGAGACCAAAGAGCTGAATAATATTTATGATGGAGTTTGCCTTTAAGCAACAATTGCTTAAACAAATTAGAAGCTTATTTTTCTCTCATTAAAATGTCTGGAGGATGTCAGCTCTGTTCTACAAAGTCAACAGTGACCCAGGTGTCTCCCAGCTCACTGTGTCAATATCCCTAGGGCACGGCTCTATCCTCCTAGTCTAGGATGGCAGCACCAAAAAAGAAAGAATAAAAGGAGCATACGTTTTCTCATAAGAGTCTCCGAAGCCACCATGCACTGCAGATAATATCCATTGGTCAGAATCCAGTCATCTGGCCACTTTTGAGAGTAATGGAAAATGTAGTCTTTATTCTGAGGAGCTATGTACCCCACTAAAAATTCTATTACTATGGAAGAAAAGTGTCTTAGTTATCTAGTGCTGTTAGAAATACCACAGGTGGGTGGCTTTAATGAACAAAAATTTATTTTCTGAGTTTTCCGAGTCGATTCTGACTCACAGCGACCCTGTAGGACAGAGAAGAACTGCCCCATAGAGTTTCCAAGGAGTAGCTGATGGATTCTAACTGCCCACCTTTTGGTTAGCAGCCGAGTTCTTAACCACTGTGCCACTGGGGCTCCTCTCATGGTTTAGGAGGCAAGAATTCCGAATTCACGGCACCAGCTGTAGGGGAAGGCTCTCTCTGTCCACTCTAAAGAAATATCCTTGTCTCATTTCAGCTTCTATTCCTACGTTCCTTGGCGATCATGTCGCATGTATCTTCCCCTCCGTTTTCGCTTGCTTAATCTGCTCTTTTATATCTCAAGAGAAATTCACCAATTTGCTCCAATTTGCTCTGTAAACCTTCATCTAAAGTACAATAAAAATAAACAAATAAATAAAAATGAAATACGCAAGAAAAAAAGGCATACCCACACTAATACTGCCTCATTAACATAACACAGAAAACTTATTCCCAAATTATAACCACAGGTATAAAAACCAAAACCCATTGCCATATAGTCGATTCTGACTCATAGCACCCCTATAGGACAGAGTAGAACTACCCCATAGGGTTTCCAAGGAGCGGCCAGTGGATTCGAACTGCCGACCTTTTAGTTAGCGGACGAACTCTTAACCACTGTGCCACCAGGGCTCCAAACACATGTATAGGGGTTAGGATTTACAGCACTTGTTCCGGGGGGGCACAACTCCATCCATAACAAAGAATATAATGGGTATTGGGGGACAGTCAACCATCCCTACCATAAGCTGATGCTAAAACACAGAAACTTCGAATTAGAAAAACCTCATCAGGATGCTGATGCCCGCCACGTTCCCCACTGCTGCTGGTACTTCTACCACCACTGCTAGTCCTCTGGACACTGCAGTGATGAAAAATGGCCTCCAAATATCAACTTTATTCTTACGTCATTTACTCAAGCATGACATCTCAGGATAGAGTGCTTGTTTGGCTGTGTTTAGATCATATGTCTGCCCTCTGGTTATCCTGAAAAGGTGGAGGACGGTGGACAAAGGCTCCTCTGGCTAGGAGCCAAAGTGAAATTCAGGCTCTGAGAAGCTGGTCCTGGGAATTCCCTGGCCTCCTGCCAAGACTGCATAAGGCGTGAAGTAACTCTTTAAAAGGAAATCAGCATGCCGTTAAGATAGCGGATGCTCAGTGAAAAGCCAAAACCCATAAATATTCACTATTGCCACTAGCAGAGGAAGAGTCAATTGGGGATGCGTTAGGCAAATCTTCGAAAATTCAAAGATTAGAATTCAAAATGTCTTCAGTAAATTAGAAAAATTCTTTGAAGTGCCCTTATGGTAGCAAGTTAAATAGAGGCTACTAATGGACAATATACATAGATTGTGACCTCAAGAAATCAAAGAATCAGATATTTTAAAATACGCTTATAGTTAACGGATTTATTGGATCTTTGTTTTGTTTTGTTGTCATCAAGATAATTATGATAACAAGTGTAATAAAATAAAATATATACAGCATTGGATTCAGGAATCAGTTCAGTAAAGTTCACTAGATATTAAAATTGATCAGTGTTCTGAAGTCACAATTGATATAGCAACATGTTACAGTAAAACCTGCAAAAGCCGGAAACTTGTGTAATGCAGAAACCTGTCAGAGAAGGAAAACTAAAATATTTTCCACTAATAAAGAGCGATAGAAAAGTGGTAAGACTGCACCCTGCCAAAGGCGGAAAACTTGAGAGACCCAGAAAGCAAGGCAGTCTCACCAAGTTCCAGCTGTCACAGATTTCACTGTATACAACTCTACATTTGGATTGCATAATGCAGAAGCCATGAGATAATTTTCTCATTAATATTAGATAATCGTAATACCGTTGCTTCCAGTTATTCTAAGTATCAATTAATATTATCTATTTTAATTGCTTTGAGTGATGGTGTTAGTGAAGAATATTGAATATACCACGGAATGCGAGAACAAATAAGTCTGTCTTGGAAGAAGTACAGCCAGAATGCTCCTTAGCAGTGAGGATGGCTAGACTTCGTTTCACATACTTTGGACATGTTATCTGGAGGGACTAGTCCCTGGAGAAGGATATCATGTTTGGTAAGGTAGAGGGTCAGCAAAAAAGAGGAAGACCCTCAATGAGATGGATTGACACAGTGACTGCGACAATGGGCTCAAACATAGCAACGATTTGTGAGGATGGCACAGGACTAGGCAGTGTTTCGTTCTGTTGTACATGAGTTGCTATGAGTCGGAACTGACCTGACGACACCTAACAACATTTTAACATTATGTTGTATATCTATTTAAGTTGAGGGTATATCCTTTTTTAAAAACTTTTTGAGACAATTGTAAATTTGCATGCAGTTGTAAAAAAATAATAGAGTGATCCATGTACCCCTCACCCAGTTTCCTGCTGTTGTAACATCGTGCACAACTGTAGTACAATATCACAACCAGGAAATTGACATTGATACAATCCATTGCCCTTATTCAGAATTCACCAATTTTATATGCACTCGTTTGTGTGCGTGTATTTAGTTCTATGCAATTTCGTCACATGTGTAGAATTCTGTGACCACTAGCACAGTTAACATACAGAATGAGTCTATTACAAGAATACCTCTTCACACCTTTTTATAGCCACAGCCAACTCTTCCCCTCTCTAGTTCCTGGCAACCACTAATCTGTTCTCCATGCCTGTAATTTCATCATTTCAAGAATGCTATATAAATGGAGTCGTACAGTCTGTGAACTTTTGAAATTGGCTTTTTTTTTTAATTTCCTCAACAACCATCCAAGTCGTTGCATATAAGTAAAATAAAACTAAATTCGCTTAAGAGTTGAAAAGAAACAGATTGAATTATCTGCACTGAGACCAAGTATATTCTTATGAATCCAGAAAATGGAGAGACTTTCTTAGAAATCACCAAGGACCAGTGTGACTTACAAGGAGGAAAATGATAAAAGACTATTACCAGCACATCCACTTTCCCTTCTAGTAGTTTGCACACTGCTCCACTGGCTATGAAGAGAAAATATATATGCTATTTGATAAAGTACAATTGTACAGGAAATGTTGGGATTTTGTGATGATATAGCAACTTGCTCCTATTCACTGGTAGAGGGTCATCAAAAGAGAGGGAGACCCTCAGCAAGATGGATTGACACCGTGGCTGCAACAATGCACTCAAGCATAGCAACGATTGTGAGGATGGCGCAGGACCGGGTGGTGTTTCATTCTGTTGTACATAGGGTCAGTACGGATTGTAACAGAACTTTTGACAATGTTCAAGGATGAGCTGGACAAGATGGAAGAGGAAGGAGAGAAGTTGTCAAAACATTTTACAGTGAAAAAAGGATTAACTGGAATTTTTTCTAAACTAAATCAGGGGCTTCCGTTGCTTGAAAACATGGACCCAAATGCTGATCACTTTGCTGAAGTCAGTAGGCAGATTTGGGAAGCAGTGAGATGTCGCTGCAAAATATATGAATAAAAAAAGAAAGGGACCGTACAGACAACTCTCACTAATTTTCTGACTAGAAACACCATCCCCATTCCCAGGGGATGATCTAGAGCCTTTCACAAGTGAAGTTATTACTGCAACTGACAAAATGCCAACATCTCAACTTTTCTTCATCATCGGAGTAAATTTTTATGATTTGTGTACTTTTTTATGTATGTAATAAAATGTATCTGTAAGTTTCTGTGTAATGTTTCCAACACCCAAAAACAAATAAAAATTAGACTTACAAAGATACTGATAATAAAAGGCAATGATAATGAAAACTAAAAAAAAAAGAGGTATTCGACTTATGTCAGAACCGACTTACAACTGAGTTGTTGGAAGATCCCCTTCGTAAACTGGGGATTATTTGTGATTATAAAAGATGCTATAAATGTATATATTTTTCTCCTTTCTTCTCTTAACTGATTTAAAGAACAATTGTATAAATAATAGATATATAATGTATCAGGAAGAACACGCTTTGCATTTCTCAAGCTGAAATAATTGAAGAAAAAATTCAAGCCTCGAGGTCCAATATTGAAAGATTCTATGGCAAAATATTGAATGACACAGGAAGCATCAAAAGAAAATGGAAGGCATATACAGAGTCACTATACCAGAAAGAACTGGTTGTCGTTCAACCATTTCCAAAACCAAACCCGCTGCTGTCAAGTCAATTCCAAGTGACCTCATAGGGTTTGCAAGGCTGTACATAAATCTCTTGGAAACCGACTGCCACATCTTTCTCCTTCAGAGCCGCTGGAAGTTTCTAATCACCCACCTTTTGGTTAGCAGCCCATCGCTTTAACCACAGCGCCACCAGGGCTCCTTTCAACCATTTCAGGAGGTAGCCTATGATCAAGAACTGATGGCATTGAAGGAAGAAGTCCAAGCTTCACCGAAGTCACTGGCGAAAAACAAGGCTCCAGGAATTGACGGAACACCAATTGAGACGTTTCAACAAATGGATACAACAATGGAAGCGCTCATTTGTCTATGCCAAGAAATTTAGAAGACAGTAAACTGGCCAACTGACAAGAAGAGATCCATATTTGTGCCCATTCCAAAGAAAGGTGATCCAATAGAATGTGGAAATTATTGAACAATATCATTAATATCATACTCAAGTAAAATTTTGCTGAAGATAATTCAGAAGCAGTTGCAGCAGTACATCAATAGGGAACTGTATATAAGAATTAACATGTATCTAAGTTTACACGGAATATTTACAACACCCAAAAACAAATAAAGATCAGATTTATAAAGAGATTCAGACAAGATTCAGAAGAGGACATGGAACGAGAGGTATTATTGCTGATGTCAGATGGATCTTGGTTGAAAGCAGAGAATACCAGAAAGATGTTTACCTGTATTTTATTGACTATGCAAAGGCATTTGACTAGGTGGATCATAACAAATTATGGATAACATTGCGAAGAATGGAAATTCCAGAACATTTAATTGTGCTCACGAGGAACCTGTACATAGACCAAGAGGCAGTGTTTCAAACAGAACAAGAGGATACTGCGCGGTTTAAAATCAGGAAAGGTTTGCGTCAGGGTTGTATCCTTTCACCATACTTATTCAATCTGTATACTGACCGGATAATCTGAGAAGCTGGACTATATGAAGAAGAACGTGGCATCAGGATTGGAGGAAGACTCATTAACAACCTGCAATATGCAGATGACATTACCTTGCTTGCTGAAAGCAAAGAGGACTTGAAGCACTTACTGATGAAGATCAAAGACCATAGCCTTCTGTATGGATTACACATCAACATAAAGAAAAAAAACCCTCACAACTGGACCAATAAGCAACATCATGGTAAACTGAGAAAAGATTGAAGTTGTCAAGGATTTCATTTTACTTGGATCCATAATCAATGCCCATGCAAACAGCAGTCAGGAAACCAAATGACATATTTTATTGGGCAAATCTGCTGCAAAACACCTCTTTAAAGTATTAAAAACAAAGATGTCACTTTGAGGACTAAGGTGTGCCTGACCCAAGCTATGACATTTTCAGTTGCCTCATATGCATGTGAAAGCTGGACAATGAATAAGGAAGATCGAAGAAAAACTGACGTGTTTGAAATGTGGTGTTGGCAAAGAATACTGAATATACCATGGACTGCCGGAAGAATGAACATACCAGTCTTGAGAGAAATACAGCTAGAATGCTCCTTAGAAAAGAGGATGGCGAGACTTCGTCTCACTTACTTTGGACATGTTATTAGGAGGGACCGGCCCCTGGAGAAGGACATCATGCTGATAAAGTGGTAAAGTAGAGGGTCATTGAAAAAGAGGAAGACCCTCAATGAGAAGAATTGATGCAGTGACTGCAACAATGGGGTCAAGCATAGCAGCAATTTTGAGCATGGTGAAGGACCTGGCAGTATTTCATTCTGTTGTACGTAGAGTTCCTGTAAGTCAGAGCCCACTTGATGGCACCTTACAACAACAACAATGTATTGTTTGGTCTATAACAAATTGAAATTTAATTTATGTGTAATATAGTTGTCAGTAACAGCACATAGGAGGTAGGCAGGAGCAAAGCTGCAATGGGCCAAGGAAATGACTACAGAGGGTGAAGTCATAATTGTAACAATGTATTGTTGGGCTTGTAAAACAGAACTTTTAATAAAGAGAAATTTCCATCTGGCTGAAAAAAAGAGAGAGATGTTTCGATTTAAAAATAAACCAAATAAGCATTATTTTATTTCAAGTACTAAGTCCTAGATGTGCCCTAGCTATCTAAGACATATTCTCTGCCCTCAAGGAGTTTTCAGCCTAATCTATGATATTTAAATTTTATTCCATTTCTTATACTTAATAAAGTTTTAATTTTAATAAAAAGCTACTTTTGTAATAATGATAATGTTACTATGCACATTCCATTAATTTTCATTCTCAGGTGTGTTGGCTATAATATCAAGTTGAAACTTTAAAAACAATAAGTTTAAATATAAGCCTCAATATTTGCTTTAATTTAAAGAAAAGAAAAAAGAATTTACCACAGGGTTATTTTAAATAGTTTACTCAAAAAAAATTGAACCCAAACCTCCCAAAATGGAGGACAAATTAAATGATCCATGTTACGTTCAAACATTATAAGTCATTTAAAGCTATGTTATTAATAAAATGGGAAAATGCTACCATCATAATGAAGGAAAATAAGTTGGAAACAAAATTATATCATTACAATTGCTTTAAAAAATCCATAATGAAAAGACTGGAAGGAAAGACACCAAATTAATAACAGGGATTGTTTCTGACTATTGAAATTTTATATATATAGGTCTTTCTAATTAATTATCAATATTTTCTATAACGAGTGTGTATTTTTATAATAAAGAATAAAACAAACTTTTAAAAAAAAATTCTTTGATTAAATTATTATTCACTTTAGCTTGGGAAATTGATTTATATCTAAAGATACCTAGCTGTGGTTACAAACTTTTTAAATTTCTCACAAGGTTAAAAAAGTGTTCAATTTTCTTCTCTTTCTAACCCACGTATCTAATTAAATTGAATAAATTCGAAAGAAGAAGACTACATTAAAGATAACTCTGCAAAGACATTAAAAAATCTACCTAATACCAATATATGTAGTTGAGAAGTTTAAAGTTTGGTCAAAACATTGCCAGTACTTAGAAACTTGTATCTAATAAGCTATATAAGTATGAAAATACAGGAGAGATCAAGGTTGAAATACAGATTTGGAAAGCAGCATACAAGAGGTAATTAAAACCATGCCAGTGGATAAAGTCACCCAACACAAGGGAACAAAGAGAGAAAAGTGATGTCTGAAGACAGGAAGAACCCTTAGGAACAATCAAGATTAAAGATTTGGGGGCAAAAGAGAAATCTGTGGAGGAAAATAAAAAAGATTGATTAGGCATGTGTGACTAGAATCAGAATAAATAATGTCAGGAAAGCCAAGAGCATAGAGGATAGAATTGTGAGAAATGCTTGTCCAGAAGTAGCAGAGAGATTTCTGTAGGATAAAGACTAAAAAGGGTTTATTGAATTTCACAATTTTATTGCATTATTTTATTTCAGTAAAGATAATTCCAATCGTGGGGTGAAGGGCGTGGGGAATAGGCAGAAGCCAGATTGCAGTGGGTTGAGCAGTAGGAGGGACACTTCATCTTCTGAGTCAGGAGGGAGGAAGCAAGGATGAGTGCAGATGTTTACCACAATGAGAATGTGCAAATGTGGGCATGTGGAAATAATGCAACAGCAGGGTACCTAAGCTGAAGTGAATAATTACAAGAAGGAACAATGCTTAAGAGATTTCCTAAAACACCATTTTACACAATCAGAATAGTTATTCATGTCCAGGAAATGGCTGACACATCAGCCTCAAATGCAGCTATAAGTAAAACATTGATTTTCTTTCTACAATTATCAGTACAGAATGCTACAGTAGGTGGTCTCACAAAAAAATTGAATATTAGGTAAATAAGATTGTTCTAGCAGAGTTAAACTATGTACTCACATGTAATTGATTTATAGGCAAAATCATCTGAAAGACAGAATGCCTCCCAAGTCAGCAAGATTTGACCATACCTTATTGAATACATAAGCATAGCTAATGATATAATGCATCCATAAAAAAGAGGAAGGAGGTACTGATTGGCTACGGAAGTAGAGTAAAAGAGAATCACCAGACAAACCTGATGAGTATGTTTGTCCTGCTGGCAAAGCCATTCTTATTGGGAGAATTAATGGAGAAAATGTACGCACAGAAGTTATCATAATACAGGCTATAGACAGAGCACTATAGGAATTAAGAGGAAAAAGAGATGACTTCTAATTGATCAATCACATAAAAACCTTGGGGTAGAGAAGAAGAAAAGTCTTCAAGTGTAGGGAAGACTTTGCTACTGTTTTATAAACCAAATTCATTACCATTGAGTCAATTCCGACTAATGATGATCCCATGTGTTACAGAGAACTGCTCCGTAGGGTTTTCTTGGCCATAATCCTTATGGAGCAGATCACCAGGTCTTTCTATCACAGCACATTTGGGTAGGCTCAAACTGCCAACCTTTAGACTAGTGTGTGTGTTAGGTATCGTCAAGTTGGTTCCGACTCATAGCGACCCTATGTACAGCAGAATGAAACACTGAAGGCTAATGAAGGCCGTAGTCTTTGATCTTCATCAGTAAGGTTAGCAGCCTAGCACAAACTGTTTTCTCTACCCAGGGATCTGACTATTCTACAATGTTTCTTTTATGTCTGTATTTTGTCTTTTCAACCAGGTTACCAAATTCTTTCCAGTCAGGGATCTATAGTAAAATTGTCATGAAGAAGAAACTTCAACAACACTTGCTCCAGATTAAATCTAAGCTCCAACACATTTACCAGCAAATAGGCAGAATATGCCCTTTCCCATGACCTCATTTCCATTACTTTGAACCTTCTTATGGAATAGTATCAGACCTCTTGCCTCTGATTTTCACAGCAGGCTTACAAGGTACGCATGGCTGATATTATTATTCCGATTTAAGTGTGAGGTCCCGAGGCCATGGAAAGAAGTAACAAGTGATTTGATCAAGTGTACACTACCTATGAGTCACAAACCCAGAAACAAGGTAAGGAGAGATCATCTTGAGTATTAAGTCTTGTTCTGGACACTTAAAAAGCTAAACTCGTTACCGTCAAATTGATTCAGACTCATAGCGACCCTATGGGACAGGGTAGAACTGTCCCATAGGGTTTCCAAGGCTGTAAATCTTTACGGAAGCAGACTGCCGTATCTTTCTCCCACGGAGCAGCTGGTGGGTTTAAGTCTGCTAATGAGTGTGTTCATTTTTGCCATTTAAAGGGAGGTACTGTAAGAGATAAGCAACAAAGATAACATTTAAGAGGTTTATTTAAAAGAAACTTATTTGAAAATGGTCAAAAGTTTTGCTTGTCCGACTAAAGTCTTTGTGGTTTTTTTTTTTTTTCTATAGCTATTCTTTTTTTTATTATTGTGCTTTAGGTGAAAGTTTACAGCTCAATATAATTTCTCATACAAAAATTTATAAACATATTGTTTTGTGGCATTAATTGCAGTCCCCACAATGTGACAGCACACTCCCACTCCCCCCCACCCCTGGGTTCCCTGTGTCCATTTGACCAGCTCCTGTCCCTTTCTGCCTTCTCTTCCTGCTTTTGGACAGTAGCTGCCCATTTGGTCTCGTACATCTGATTGATCTAAGATGTACATTCCTTCTTTGTATTATTTTTTGTTTTAGAGTCCTGTCTAATCTTTCAGTGGACTTCAGGAATGGTTTCAGTTCTGGGTTAACAGAACATCCAGGGGCCATAGTTTCAGGGATTTCTCCAGTCTCTGTCAGACCATTAAGTCTGGTCTTTTTACCTGAATTTGAGTTCTGTTGTACATTTTCCTCTGTTGTGTTCCCAGTCAGGGCAGTCATTGGTGGTAGCTGGGCACAATCTAGTTCTTCTGGTCTCAGGCTGGTGGAGTCTCTGGTTCATGTGATCTTTGTGTCTTTGGTTTTCTTCACCCGCCTTTGCTCCAAGTGGGATGGGACCAATTGATGTATCTTAGATGGCCACTCGAAAGTTTTAAGACCCCATGTCTGACTGAAGTTTAATGGTTTAATTTATGAGATTTTTAGGAGCTTTAATATCAAATAGCATATAAAACAAAGAATTTTGTTTTTCACTGTTACAATAACAAAATTTTCTTTGATTACTGGGTTGAAGAGCTAATTTATTCTTTATGTAATCTGCCTCAAAGGTAAAGGTTCGACCTCTCATTAGAATAAGATTCCTGAGTCGAAAACCACACTACACAGTTTAAAAAAAAAATAAAAACTAAGGTTTTTACCTTTAAGATCTTTGGTTAAATAACTTAAGTACTGTTTCAGAGTGGCCTATAATAAACTCCTGACAACTCTGAAACTTCATGGAAAGCCACACAAAAGAAATTTTATATAAAGGAAAGATTTATTTAATATGTTATAAAATACATGGAACCTGTTGTCAAAATCAAGACAAGTGCCTGATTCTCTTCAGGTTGAAATTTATATGTTAGTACTTCCTCTTATGTTTTTACCTAATATTATAGAGCAAATGCATAATTTTATGTCATAATTTTTTAATTACTAACTTGGTCACAACTTTACTTTTTTGAATCAAGCATCATCAAAGCCAATGGTTTGACTGGGAAATTCAAATCATTTACCTATGAAGTTCTTTTTTTTTTTTTATTCAGGTACTTAGAGTCTTGATAATCTTGGCATGTTCTTGGTATATCCTGACTATATGGTATTATGTCTCAAGATAATTATGTATTAATCTGAAGCTCTTTGAAATTAAGGTTAATCATTATATTTAGGGATATTGTCTAAAGTTAATTATTTAAACTGACTTTATTTGGTCGCTATAAGTTGAAATCAACTTGACAGCAACAGGTTTGGGTTTTTCTGTTTTATTTGTTTTTACATTGATCTTGTAATTAATTTCTATCAGGTCTTTCACTTTTAAGAGTATTACTTTTATAAATCAATCATGGCTATATTAAGTTTTGTCATCTGCAGGTAAGTTTTTACTCTGCTGATTTGCTGAAAACATTTGACCAAAATATCCCTACAAAAAGATGGACTATATCAGACTTGTGAAAAAGTACTGTGACTATACTGAATCAAGATTTCCAGAACTCATACGTAGAAACTAATGTGTTCACAGACTGCAGCTGATCCAAAGTTACGTGGAACAGAAATTAACTACATAAGACTAAGTAAACGAAAGGTTTACTATTGGTTTTATGTGAGAATATTGCTGATGTTTTAAGGTGCTACAGTCTGAATATAAGAAACCATTTTCTTCCATTCTGTAAATCATCTAATGGGTTTAGATACTATTTTATCTCTCGAATTAGAAGTTCCTATTGGTAAACTTAGAGAAATTATAAATATCATAACCAGATAAGTGTCTAAAGTTTGAGCTATGATTTTACAAAATAGAATAGCATTAGATTTCCTGTTAGTCTCCCAAGGAACAGTTTGTGCTTAATAGATAAATGTTGCTGTTCTTATATAATACGCAATATGAGGTTTTGCAGAATGTAGTTGCTGTGTGGCACATAAAAAGCAATTACTGGTGCTGCTTATGTATAGCCAAACACCTCATGAGATTTGTTTCCTTGGTTCAAAGACCTTACTTAGGTCATGGTTTCATTGGTTATTTCAGACAATTGGCCTAATATTATAGTTAGTGTTTCTGTTCTACCTCCTAGTTTGCTGTATGGTGCCTGGGGTCTTAAAAACAAGATGGTGCCCAACTATCATTTATTGAAGTTTTTTGATCAAAGATTCTATAGCAGGATCATGATCCAAAGGAGGGAAGGACAAAACAGTTGTAATTCTCCTGGAATTCAGATTTCTGTCTTTCACGCAGGTTGGGGTAACCCATACAGCCAACTGCCTTTGGGTGTCCTTTTGAACCTCGAGGTTTGAGAAAAAAAACTGGTTCCTGAAGCCACTTTTGAGTCAAACAATGGTTCAAATAAACTAGTAAGACCGTTTTGCTCTGAGCTTTATGCTTTTTTGAAGAATTCAGTCTGTTTTGGGAAACTGACTCTAAAGATCAGACTGAGAGCTATGTTTAAGGTAAATCAGTAATTAGTTTAGTCTTCAAGACAGTATCATATGAAATACCTATCTAATGTTTGTAATCAAACTGTCAGCCCCGTGCTATGCAGAAAATTATGTATCTCAAAGAAACTAGGTTCTCAGAGGAGATTGACTTCATGGTTTAGACTCCATTTTTTCTTAGGCTCCACTTCTGCTTTGAGAAAGTGGCTCATGACTGTTAATAGGTAAACCAAGGTGAGGCAGCTTGCACTTGGGAAGAACACTTAGTATGTTTTAAATAGATTAACTGAAGACCTACAACAGGAGAGGTCCATCCTGTATTATCTTGCTAATCATGTATTCTCTAATGGAAACTTGGTTATCACATGTAAATTTTTCTATACCTTCTATTTCCTCTAGACAATCTTTGTGTGCTTATTATGGATATATGTTTTTGTGTGGTGAATCTAACTATACTAGTTTAGATGATCCCTTTCCAACTGATAGTGAATTTATGTGGGCAATTTTTTGTTTAGATTCCTGGCAAATGCATGGGCAATGCACTTTGGGAACTTTAGGATTACCTTTAGATATTCATAGGGATGATGCTAGTAAATATTGGAAAGGTAATGTTAATTTGTTATACATTGTAAAACAAAAATCAGAAGAAAGCCCACTAGTCCAAAACCCAGGGTGGTGTTGGTCATTTCTAAGAGCTTTAATTCCTGCTTATAGTATAGTTGAACTGAAGAAATCTTTAAGAAATTTATCAATTACTATGGGACAAATAGCAGACAAAGTGGCTAGTGGGATGGAAGCATGACAGCAATCTCTCACCTCATTACCCAAGGTAACATTAGATTTTTCATTAGCCCAAGAAAGTGTAGTCTGTGCTGTAGTAAATATCTCTTGTTGCATTTGGATAAATAACACAGGAGAAGTAGAACAGGATATACATAGAATTAGACAACAAGCTACTTGGTTATGCACTGTAACACCCTTACAAATACCAGATTTATTTGATTGGTTACCATCAGGAATAAGTACATGGGCTAGATCACTATCACAAGGAATAGTAATATTCTTAGTCTGCATCCTGATGATATTAGGCATAATAAACCTTACCCGCTATTGTCTTATACACTTGAAAGGCAGAAGAAAGCCTCAGGCTAAAATGTTGATGTACATTGAGTCAGCTCACTTCGACAATGCGATTGAAGAGAATGTCGCTCTTACTTAAGATCCTGGTGAAGAACCAGATGGTATCTGGTGGAAAACCAGCACCATGAGTTTAAAGAGCCTGCCATGGCCATCATCTAGGAGCCTGACTAAGTCTTGGTATTGATCATCAATGTGTTATCTCCAATCTCCGATCAAAAGGAGGGAATGATATAGGAAATAATATTGGAGCCATTATTCCCTGTCCTTGAGTATAAAGAATACAGCCCAGCTGGAGCTAGACTCACAAGGACCCACAAGGACTCACAAGGACACATCAACAAGGCCCTGAAGTATAAAGACAACAGTGAGGCAATCATGGAAAACATCTTTTAGGGAACCTTTCACATAAACTAATAAAACAGAGCACAAAAGACCCACACACTTTCCACTCTTATCTTTTTCTATTAGCATTTAGCAAATAGTAAGATTTGTTGGACCAATGAGGGCCTTCCTGACTGTCATTACTGAAACCTGTACCAATGATTGTTAAGAAAAACTATTCAAAGTGCAGAATCACAGTGACTTAACAGTTTTTAGCCAATCTGTGAAAAGGTGAAGTTTTCAATGGTTATCCCCATTAGTAATGTTAATATATACTGATGACTCTGCAATGTTCCTCAGACTCGGGCAGACATGACTGTGGCAGTATGACTGTCTGTTTTCCCACTTTTGTCTGTTCTGTAATTTCCTTGGACTTGGGCAAATATGGCTCTAGCAGCACAGTTGTCAGTTTTCCCACTTCTGTCTATTCTGTAAAATAATATTCCTTGGATTCAGGTAGACATGTCTCTGGTAGCATGCTTGTCCGTTTCTTACATTTACCTCTGTGAACACATGCTGAATAAAATCTTTCTTTTCACTTTAGTAAACTTTGTGATATTTTTATCCTAGAACAATTTCAAATCAGAAGACACATGATGTCAATTTGTCCCATTATTGGTGATATTAACTTTGAACCTTTGCGAAGGTGATATCTGACAGTTTTCTCCACTTTACAGTGGAGTTACTAGTTTTCCTCTTTAATTACTTAGTAATTTGTGATTAGATATTTTGAGACTGTGTAATATTGTGCTCCTTATCAACAAAATAGTTTTAGTATTTATTCTTACCTGAATCAATTGTCACTGAATAATAGATTTTTGACTATCCATTGGAGAAAAATAAGTCAAAGAGATTCCTTGGACTCATGGTATATCATCTATCTCTGATAGAGAGTTGAGCTAAAAACTTGAGGATCAACAATAAGAATTAAGTTGGAGATTTTAAAGGAAATAAAAATTTCAAATTTGGAAGAACCAGTTGCTATTATAGGACACAAGGCCATTAGTGAGAAGAAGTCCACACGCTAGTTTAGAACAATCTATCAAATAGTTGAACTCTACCTGAAAGAGAAACCCGCAGATACCACTGACTAATAAATATTCCTCAGGCAAATCAAACAGGACAGATAGAAATGTTAGGACCAAGCATTTAGCTTAAGGTGTTCTGAGTCTTAAAGTTTATTTAAAAGGAAAAACAAAATAACCACAAATCTAGGGCCAGGAAGAGCACAATCAAGTCAAGGAGGGGCCCATCTGCAGTTTTCTGGCTCAGAGAGAAAAGGAAGATGCTCTACAAGGGACTAGAGATTCTTCTGGTTCCAGCAGCAGTGGGAATCTTTGAATCCATCTCAAGTTGCCAGGACGTAGTTTTGCCAGAACCCAGCTTTCCTAATAGTGTTGGATGCCAAACTCTATGAGGTGGGCCTCAAAAATCATACATACAGGGCTCCTTTAAGTCATACCCCACATGTTAAGTAAAGCAAAGTGCTAGAAAACACCAAAAGTATGTCAAAGAGAAAAATTAATAACAGACATCTTACTTCGATTTTAAGATTTTCTTACCCAGGAAACCAAATATATTAACTGTAAAGAAATTCCTGACCAACATTAATCCCACCAGCTGCTTTTCTTTCACCCAAAATTACTAATCTTTTCTCTCCAGTTCAAAGTCAGGCTTCCTAAATTTGAATTTCAGAAGGTATGGCTGGGTGGAGCTGCAGAGACCACCCTGTGATCTGACATCAAAAACCAAAAAAAACCAAACCCTTTGCCATCAAGTCGATTCTGGCTCATAGTAACCCTGTAGGACAGAGTAGCTCCATAGGGTTTCCAAGGAGTGGCTGGTGGATTCAAACTGCCAACTTTTTGGTTAGCAACCGAGCTCGTAATCACTGCACCACCAGGGCTCCGACGTGATATTAGTTGATCTCAATAAAAGGGGGAGGGTAGGATTCAACCAATCATGTTAAGATTAGCCAGTGGTTTATCTTCAGTATTTCTTCCTCCTCTTCTCTTTATAAACCTCATTGTACCTAGTTTACTTGGAGCCATTTCCTTTTTCTGGAATCAAAATTGTCTCTCTATATGCATATAGAGTAACTGCTCAGAATAAACCTTATGTTCAAATTTCAGTGAGTTTTGATTATTTTTAACAGGTCTGATACAAATGAGAAGCCTTGCAGGAATTCTGATGATAATTATTATTTGTGACTTTAAAGAATTTTTGTAGCTTAATGAATTCCTCTGTGCCTGTTTTAAGGCTTAAGATTTTTTTTCTTCCTTCTTCTTTTTTTTTTTTTTTTGTAGTTAATTAAGTAATCCTAACAGTTGGAGGCAGTGCTGGAAAAAAAATTAAACAGTAGATAAATTTCAGATATTGACTATACCATTAATCAAATGACAACTTCACATGTGCTCAGGAAAGCTGAAGTAAGCATGGATTTTTCTGCATTGATCTTTTCAACCATAACTATAAAGTCAATTTGTACTTAAGCATAAAAGAACATCATAGTGAAAATAACTCCTAGAATAAGAGAACTTACACTCACTGGGTGCATAATGTATGATTTTGCATTATCTGATCCCTCGAAAAACCATGTAAAATTTTTATTTTACAGTAGAGAAAACTAAGGTTCAAAAAGATGGCTAATGAATGCAAGACTTACAAGTTACAGGGCTAAGATAAAAGCCCAGATCTGATTCCAGATCTATACAATTTTCACAGTGCTATAATGCTCACACATTACTTTCATACTAACAAATATTTGAGAAGTAGCAAGTATTTGTTTGAGAAGAAAAGGAAATAACTAAATGCAAAATGATTTGTAAAATGATTAAAAGGTGCTATATGCATATCTTTCAGATTTGAGTTTGGATTGTTTAAGAATCTTTGGTCCATGGAAAGAAATTGTTCAGAATATCACTGCAGTATTATCTAATAGGGGCTGTGGTATGTAGCTATTACTGCTCCAGAAAATCCAGGAGTGTCTTTAGAGCACAGAGAGAAGAAATTGATTTGAGTGAATTCCCAAACATTATTAGAAGCATCAGGAGCCCTGGTGGTGCAGTGGTTAAGAACTCAGCTGCTAACCAAAAGGTCAGCAGTTCAAATCCACCCAGCCACTCCTTGGAAACAATACCAGCCAGTTCTACTCTGTCCTATAGGGTCACTATGAGTTGGAATTGGCTCAAAGGTAACTTTTTTTTTTTTTTAGAGGCATCAAACTCACGCCAAGTACACAAATACAAAAACGAAAGAAGCATTAAAAATAATAATAATAAACTAAGACGCATGTTATGGTGGTGGAATTATGGATGACTTAACTTTGTTTTAAAAATAAAAGTTCTTTATTGCTATTGTTTTTGCTTATTATACACTAAATAAACACCAGAAATAGAAATGTTACAGTGGAGTTTGCTTATGGGTTACCTTTCTAGCCTTGTTTTTTTAAAAAAAAAATTATTTTCCTGAGCCTTAGAGCTGATTAAATTCTGGAGGAGTTTACTCCATTCTCCAGAATTAATTTTTGGATTCTTTTACAACACCAGTCCTTTGGACTATGCTGAGTCAGTAAATTCTGTTTCCCAGGCAACTTTGTGTAAATCAAAACTGAAGGTCAGACCAAAGTTAATACATTACATTAAAGTAAAATAGGGTTGCTTTCCATTTCAATTTGTGGTACTTGGTCTTGTATGGTTAAAATCCCAATTACTGTCGTTGGTTAATTCCAGGTAGTTGCAATCTCTTGTACATTTAAGATCTAAAGCATTTTATAAAAGAAAAAGTAGATTTTAAAAAAAAATTAAATGGTAGTTAAACAAAAGAATTAATCAAGTGATAGATTTTCATCTTCACTAGTAACCAAAGACATTAAAATCCAAACAACAATGAGATAGCATTGCTCACCTATCAAATGGGCAGATAGAGAAAATAATACCCAGGACTGGTAAGGGTGCAAAGAAACATTTGCTGTTTTGGCTCCACTTTCCTACAACTCTAAACCAAACCCATTGCCATCAAGTCAATTAGACTCATAGCAACCCCATAGAACAGAATAGAACTGCCCCAAGGCTGTAATCTTTATGGAAGCAGACTGCCACGTCTTTCTCCAGTGGAGCTGCTGGTGGGTTCCAATTGCCAATTACAACTGACCACTCTATTTCAGGTCTTCATTATCCCCTGCCTACACAGTTTCAACAACTCCCTTCTTACTTGTCTGCCTGAGTCCAGAAATCCAGTCTCCACAGTGCAGCATGAGAAATCAATCCAAAGTACAACTCCAACCATATCACTGCCTGTGTTAGCCTCTGAGTTTCTGAGGTGAAACAATTAATAATTTATCTGTAGAGAAATAGCTAAATGCATGGTTGCAGTTCAGTTTCGCCATGTTTAGTACAGACAATACAAAACTCACAAAGTCCAAGGTTTGTTCCTCATATGACCACAGGAAACCAAATTAGAATTACAATGTTGCTTAGTAAGAACAGAATTAGAATAGGAACATTTGTTATACAATTCAGGTGGTTAATGAAATCGGGTTAAAGAAGCATGAGTTCTCACGTCTCCATGACCATTTTCATCAGTCAGAGCATTCTCTGTCCAACAGTGTTTGGACGGACACTGTATTAGTTTCCTAGGGCTGTTGTAACAAAATAACAGAGTGAATGGCTTTGAATAATAAATATTTGTTGTCTCACAGTTCTGGAGGCTGAGAGTCCGAGATCAGAGTGTTGACCAGGATGTCAATCATGTTGATTCCTTCTGAGGCTTTGAGGGAGAATCTATCTCCTATCTTCTGGTAGATCTAGGCATTCCTTGGCTCCCAGCTGCAGAGTCAGGTGGTGTCCTTCCTCTTCCTCCCTGTCTCTGTGCATCTTCTCTTTTATAAGGACAACAGTTATGTAGGATTAGGACCCACCCTTTCCCAGTATGATGTCAAGTTAACTTATAACATCTTCAAAGACCCTATTTCCAAACAGGGTCATATTCACAGGTACAGTGGTTAGGATTTCAACATGTGTTTTTTTTTTTTTTCTTTTGAGATAGAATTTAAACCATTAATAGACACTAACAACTGCTGACCTTTGGGGTTCCGTTTTCTCTACTCCAAAGAGAACTCACCTTTTCGTTTACACAGTCTCTCTAAATAAGGCATAATACTATGCTTATGGTTTTACTTATTAAATTGTAATCACATTTTAGATCAGCCTTTTAAAAATGTTGCCCAGGTTATTTCAATTATAGTTTGGGGCATTCTCGAACTCATTAGTCCTTCGGTTACACACAGTCTTCTAGTTTATTCCTGTGAAGTCACTAATTCACTCTGTGCAAAACACTATTTGATGTTCTGGGGTAACCTATGGACTAGACAGACACTGTTTCTGTTTTTGTTTGTTTGTTTGTTTCTAAGCCACTAAGAGTACTTTTCCCAGAGGGCAACCTTATTTTATTTCTTGTTAAATTTTTGAGTGCTCTCTCACTGTCGACACCATTACCAAAAATAGATAATTAGATAATAGATAAATCTCCCTATCCTTTTGTGCTGATATGACCCGTTGCCGTCAAGTTGATTCCAACTCATAGCGACCCTATAGGACAGAGTAGAACTGCCCGATAGGGTTTCCAAGGAGTCGCTAGTGGATTCCAACTGCCTACCTTTTGGTTAGCAGACGAGTTCTTAACCACTGTGCCACTAGGGCTCCAGAGACCCTAAAATTATATGAGGTGCTTGACCAGAGTAAAAGAAGCTGGGATGGGGTCCAGGCCTGGAAATCCATTTTGTGTAGAAAACCTGTAGAATCAGAAAACCGAACTGGTTAGGGCAATTCTGCCTGCTAAGAATAATGTCGTTAGTTTATTCCCAAGGAGGCTTTAAATAGCCTATACATTTCCAGAACTGAATAACTGGCAATGTCCTGTAAAGCCTCCCTATAGTAACTAAGCAGTAACTAGTCCACACAAACTCTTTAAACCTATCACCAACTGGTAACTAAGCCATCAAAAACTCTTTAAACCTATCAGTGTAAAGTCCCCGCTTTTGTTATCCTGCCTTTAACAATGACATATCAATGAATAACCAGTCAGGATTTTTCTTAACTTTACTTCCTTCTGTGATAGTATATTAGCTACTCCCTGATTGTAATTCAGTGGATTCTGCTAGTCTCTTGTGCCTGATGCACACTGGAAGATCCCTTATTCAAATGATTGTCTTTGTCTTGGCTTAATAAAAATTTCTTTTAATTACAAAAAGAAACAATCTTTGATGGTTACAAGGGGAGGGAAGGGGTGGGGGGGAAACACTAAATAGACAATAGGTAAGTGGTAACTTTGGTGAAGGGTAAGATAGTACACAATACTGGGGAAGCCAGCACAACTTGTACAAGGTAAGGTCATGGAAGCTTCATAGACACATCCAAACTCCCTGAGGGACCAAATTGCTGGGATGAGGGCTGTGGGGACCATGAACTCAAGGAACATCTAGCTCAATTGGCATAACACAGTTTATAAAGAAAATGATCTACATTCTACCTTGGTGAGTAGCTTCTGGGGTCTTAAAAGGCTGTGAGCAGCCATCTAAGATACTCCACGGGTCTCACCCCTTCAGAAGCAAGGGAGAATGAAGAAAACAAGATACAAGGGAAAGATTAGTCCAAAGGACTAATGGACCACAACTGCCACGGCCTCCACCAGACTGAGTCCCGTACAACTAGATGGTGCCCAGCTACCACCACTGACTGCTCTGACAGGGATCACAACAGAGGATCTCAGACAGAGCTGAACTAAAATGTAGAACAAAATTCTAACTCACAAAAAAAGACCAGATTTACTGGCCTGACAGAGACTGGAGAAATCCTGAGAGTATGGCCCCCAGACACCCTTTTAGCTCAGTAATGAAGTCACATCCGAGGTTCACCCTTCAGCCAAAGATTAGACAGGGCCATAAAACAAAATGAGACTAAAAGGGCACAACAGCCCAGGACAAGGACTGGAAGGCAGGAGGGGTCAGGAAAGCTGGTAATAGGGAACTCAAGGTCGAAAACAGAGAGTGTTCACATGTTGTGGTTGTTAACCAATGTCATAAAACAATATGTGTACTAACTGTTTAATCAGAAACAATTTGTTCTGTAAACCCTCATCTAAAGTACAATAAAACAAAAAAATTTTAAGTCTGGGGTCTTTTCCCCTTACCACAGTGCTAACCACAAAGCACAACCCTGGCCTCACATATTCCAAGATGTCTCCATCCTTCCTCATGACTCCCATAAATCTTGCAGATGACTTACTTGTTCACCTGCCTCTGTAGAATCCCAAACCCCTTCCTTTTCTTTGACATATTACTCATTAATAAACATTGTCTCTATTGCATTGGCTAGATAAAATCATCTCCTAAATTGGTGCATTTTGCCTTTCACACCCCAAATCATAATGTTCAATGCTGCTTTAGTGCAAAGTTGATTTTTTTTTCAATGAGGATTCAGTGAGTTAATACTTCCATATCACTCTGAATAGTGCCAGACATCTAGTGAGTGCTCAATAATGTGTTAGCTATAATGCCTGTATACCTGAAATAATGATTATTTTTTTTATTGTTGTTAACTCCTAATCAGGGAAGGAGGTTTGGAGAACTCTGCTCTACTACATACTTCATTTGCAGTGTTGCAATCTGACCTAAATTGCCCAAAAGAGGAGGAGTAAGAAAAAGTCTACAGGTAGAACAGGTAGTACCGCAAGGGTAGAAGTAGAAAAACTATGGTCCATTCCTCAGAATTTATTTTCTCCTAGGTTCCGAACACTACTTCCAGCCAATAGAGCTACCACCCTCCTTTTCAATCTCAATATTGGAAATGTATATCTTCAGTCTAAGTCCCCTCCTTACTTCACAGCATTATAGTTTTCATCTAGCAGAGACCTCTCCCTCTCACTTGATGTCTTCAGCCCACACCAGTACATTCTTCCTCTACAACAATGTCCTCTGAATCCTAAGGGAATTTAACAACTCCAGTGCATTTAGTTCATACTTCTTTCTTTCTTTGACTCTGTAGACCTAATAAGTCACCCTCCTGCAGAGCCTTTACTTTGATCTTCTCCTCATCCCAATGACCAACCCACATATCCTTTAAATCAGAAATCCCTCTTTTTTAACAGAATTTTCTTTTTACATACTGCATTTCCCATTTTTACCACAAAGACTAACTTGCTTTTTACATTCATCACGACTTTCAGCTACTTAACCATTCCCCTTTCTCAGGTTAGAAGTTGTTTCTTTGCTTTTCAAGACTCCCTCTGGTAAGTCAAGAATGTGTTCAGCTTCAGGGAACAGAAAACTCAACTGAAGGTAGCTTAAATCAGAATTCCCTAAGTACTGTAAATGGTTGAAATTATCCTGAGATATTGATAATTTTAGTCTTTGGGGTGGCCACTAAGGCCTGGGAGGTTGTCTCCAGTCCTAAGTAGCTTTGTCCATTTACCCACATATGACATATGTATGTTATTACTAATATTATTGCTAATGACATATGAATATAATTATAGTAAAACTTGCAAAATCCAGAAACTGTGTAAGGCAGAAACTGTCAGAGAAGGAAAACTTAAATATTTTCCACAAAAAAGAACAATAGAAAAATGGTAAGACTGCACCCTGTCAAAGGTGGAAAACTTGCGTGACCCAGAAAAACAAGGCAGTCCCACAGAGTTTCAGCTTTCACAGGTTTCACTGTACTAGTCACCTGTGTTCTGAGTCATGAGAAAGGATGACTTCATTGAATAGGGATTTATTGTTTCATCTGACAGAAGTCCCAAGGTAGGCAGTTGCAGGCTGGTACCATGACTGGTTTCTACCTTTTTGGTCCTTATCATGTTGGCTTTTGTTCTTTTACTTGTTGCCTCATGGTACCAACTGGCTTCAGTGACTCCAGGCCTCAAAATGACAACTCAGTCAAAAGGAAAAGAAACAGTTCCAAATCACATCTGTTTATGCCTTATTGGCCAGAACTGTGTTACAGAGTCACCCCAGTTACAAGATAGGCTAGGGAATTGAGTTTTTAGATTTATAGTTGCTGTAATAGAGTCGCTATGAGTTGGAATCAACTCGAAGGCAACAGGTTTGGTTTTTTTTTATATATAATAGGTCAATAAAGTGTTGTAAAGTGTTGAAAAGCAAAGATGTCACCTTGAAGACTAAAGTGTGTCTGACCAAAGCCATGGTGTTTTCAATCCACTCATATGCATGTGAAAGCTGGATGATGAATAAAGAAGACCAAAGAAGAAATGATGCCTTTGAATAGTGGTGTTGGCGAAGAATATTGAATATACCATGGACTGGCAAAAGAATGAACAAATCTGTCTTGAAAGAAACTTGACCAAAATGCTCCTCAGAAGCAAGGATGGCGAGACTACGTCTCACATACTTTGGACATGTTGTCAGGAGGTATCAATCCCTGGAGAAGGACATTATGCTTGGTAAAGTAGAGGGTCAGCGAAAAAGAGGAAGACCCTCAACGAGATGGACTGACACAGTGGCTGCAACAATGGGCTTAAGCATAACAACAATTGTGAGGATGGCGCAGGACCGGGCAGTGTTTCATTCTTTCGTATACAGTGTCGCTATGAGTCAGCACCTAACAACAACATAGAGTCAAGAAGCCCTGCTGGCACAGTGGTTAAAGCGCTTGGCTGCTAACCAAAAGATCACTGGTTCAAACACTCAGTGGGAGAAAGATGTGGCAGTCTGCTTCTGTAAAGATTTACAGCCTTGGAAACTCTCTGGGGTTGCAATTAGTTGCTGACTCAACAGCAGTGGACTTGTTTTTATTTTTATTTTTTGTGGATGGGTGTTGTATAGTATCTGACATACCAAGATTCCCAAATCACAGTATTTAATACAGCCATCTCTAGCAGAAGTTCCATACCGTAGTTAGTTCCTAACCATGAAATGAACCTATTAATGATAGGTTCTAACTCCCAACCCTGCATCTTCTCTAGTGTCTGTTTCCATCCTCTAACTGAACTGCAGGATGATGCCAGAGGAAGAATGAAGTCAATCCAATTACTAATTCTCATTCTCCAATTGACATTGTTCCTTGCTGCAGCTCAGCTTTTCCTTCTAGTAACTTTCTAGCACAATCCTAATTGTGATTATTACATATCTTTCTTTTAAACGCCCATCACTTTTCTTTATAGGAACAAAATTTATACTAAAAACTGTCTTGTGTGATATCTCATGTCATACACTAGATTAGAGTCCCTTTTATACTATTAACAGCAATAGCAAAAGCAGAAAGAGGAGTGGGGCCAGGTCAGGAACCTAATCAAGTAGAAAAGAGCTGAAGACTGAAGAGAGGCTTAAGGGCCATTGAGTTTATGTTAACGGTGGAGGAATAATTTGGAAAAGGAGGGTGAGAATGGTCGCACAACTTTAAGAATGTAATCAGTGTCACTGAATTGTACACACAGAAATTGTTAAATTGATGTATGTTTTGCTGTGTACATTTTCAACAACAACAACAAAAATAAATTATTAAAAAAAAAAAAAGATTGATGAGAGGGCTGCTGTAAGAACTGAAATTGAAAGGAGCTGATCAAGACAGCAGCTGTTACTTGGCAGGGCAAGTATAAGGAGGACTTGCTAAGGCCCCTGCATGGTGCAAGCAGTTTGCAGTCAGCTGCTAACCTAAAGGCTGACTGTTCGAACTCCCCCAGGGGTACTGTGGAAGATATGCCTGGAGACCTGCTCCTGTAAAGATTATAGCCAAGAAAACCCTATGGAGCAGTTCTACTCTGTCATATGTGGGGTTGCTACAAGTCAGAATCTACTTGATGGCAATGAGTTTGATTTTTATTTTTTGGTTCTGCTGTAGATCCAAGTAGGGCTGTTTGGACTGCATTAAGCTCTAACTTGATCTCTTTGGAAGACTTCTGGTTCGGGCCTCACAAATGTGACTCAACTGTCGTGGTACTCTGAACCCACCACATGACAGACTAATTCATCTCTTACCTCCACTGGAATTGCTTCTAAATTTCTATTTCTTTCCCTAACATTTCACTTTGTTTCAGTCCTATATCTCCAACTACTCACAGAATAACCCCGCTAAGATGTTTAAGATCTGCACAAGAACAATAGCGTGACATCTGGAGCAAAAAGAAAAGTCACCTGCACTGCTGCCTCCTACAGGCTAAAGTTCCCATTTGTAGGGCATAAGCCTGTGAAAAGCTTTTTGCAGACTGATTGGAGGAAGGCAGCACAAGGGACCTTGAGTATGAGCTCAGACCAACTCTGACACCTTGGTTTAGAAGAGTAGGAGCTGAAAAGACTGCCATTTCAAAGCTGCCAACAGTTTTATGTTTCACAAAAACATGGAAACATATTTGGGACAAACAGTTCATTTGTTCTGATTAAATTTCTTAGATTTTTTTGTTATGTAAATATACGGCAAAGTCTACAATTAGAAAAAGAAGGGTTTGGTTTAACTATGTAAAATGTTATTTACTTAGTAGACAAGAGTTGCATTTCCACAGATTTGGTTCCCTTGAGTGAATGTCTCTCCTGAGATTAAGACTCTTTTATACTTGAAAATGCTTGCTTTTCTTGGGAGATGTGAGTTGGAGACATTGCTGATAGAAGATGAGGGCTTGGGGGACAGAGGTTGAAAGAATTGCTTACAAAAGACATATTCAAAGCCCTGGGCATGAATAGTGCTGCTTCAAAGTCCAGATGGTAAAGCGTTATACCAAGTTGAGGAGGCAGCCTTTCTTCCCTCCTCTGCCCAGAATCTTGCACCAACCAGTCTGCTGAGGAGTGTCAGCTTTTGGAACCTCATACCTGGAAATGACATTCAATGTTACCTAGTATCTCTCTCTGTCTCTGCCTTTGTCTCTCTGTCTCTCTCCATTTCTACTCTGCTGTCTCTAGTTTTGTCATCTTCCACTGCTAACACAAAGCCAGAAATAGTCACTGGTCTCCAGTTTCAAAAACTCCCAACACCTGTATTCAAAAGCCATGCCTTACATGCTAGCTCCATCTACAACCAAAACAAACAAACAAATAAACCAGTTGCTGTTGAGTCGGTTCTGATTCATGGTGATCCCATGTTTTTCAGAGTAGTACTACATTACCTAGGGTTTTCAATGGCTGTGATCTTTCAGAAGTAGACCACCAGGCCTTTCTTCCAAGGTGCCTCTGGGTGGATTTCAGAGCATCGACATTTTAGTTAGTAGCTGAGCTCTTAACTACTTGTGCCACCCAGGGACTCTTCCATCTACCACAATTCCAGGGAAATACTGTGACTTGGGTCACATGACCTACCTTACCAGAGGAAGAAGTATTCAGATTGGCCTGGTCTGTGCCACATGCCTGGGGATATAGGCTTTATCACTAGAAGAAAGGTGATGGGAGTTGGCAAGTGATTTGGCCAGTGTACTTGGCAACTGAAAACAATAGCCAGCACTTGCATTATGTGAAAAGCTGAATAAGATTTATATCCCAACTCTGGGCATATATCCAGAGCTTCAAAGCCCCATTTATGCTGCTTGTACGCTCAGGCCAGCCCTTAAGGAAAGAAGTTGTCCAATGCTTGAACAATTACACCAAGAAGGGCATACAAATACTTGTGAATGAAGAAATGAATGAAAATCCTGAAATACATTCTTCCCCAAACCTGGACCTTTCACATCATACATTTTGTTTATGAGCTCCTTTTCTTCATGTGATGAGGTTACCTATGGCAGGGGATAAAGGTAAGAGCAGTGGTCTTATCTACCCTGAGTTTTGACTGGATAATAGGGGAAGAAGTTAGAGTAACACAATTCATCTTGAACAATGCATACTGGAAGCGTTAATCCCTATAAATATGTGAAGTAGTGATCCAAGGTCTTGGATTTTTAAATATGTGTTAGTCAGTACAAGCATGATCAAGTTTAAACTCCCCATGGGGTCAGAGTAAACCTTTAATATTGGCCATTTCTATTGAAAAATATCAGGAAAATTAATAAAATAAGAGGGAACTCTGTAACAGAAATATTGTTTAATTGCAATCATTAAAAGAAGTGCTAGCACAACATACCAACTTACAGGATGCAGCAAAGATAGTACTCAGATGAGAACTTATAGCAGTAAATGCCTATATAAAAAAGAAGAAACATCTCAAATTAACAGTCAAATTAACAAATTGACAACTCCAGGAACTAGAAAGAGAAGAGCAAACCAAGCCTAAGCCTAACAGAAGAAAGGAAATAACAAAGATCAGAGCAGAAATTAATAAAATTGAAAACCAAAACAATGGAGAGAATCAATAAAACCAAAAGTTGGCTTCTTGGAAGATCAATAAAGTTGACAAACCTTTAGCTAGACCAACAAAGAAAAAAGAGAAAAGATGCAAATAACCAAAATAAAAAATGAAAGAGGGAACATTACAAGTGATCCAATGGAAATAAAGAGAATTATGACAAAATATTATGAACAACTGTATGGTAACAAACTGGATAACCTAGATGAAATGAGCACATTCTTAGAAGCACGTAACCTACCCAAACTGACTCAAGAGGAAATAGAAAGTCTCAACAGACCCATAACAAGTGAAGAGATCAAATCAGTCATCAAAAACCTCCCAACAAGAAAAGTCCTGGGCCAGATGGCTTCACTGGGGAATTCTACCAAATAGTTAGAAAATAATTGACATCAATACTGTCTAAACTCTTCCAAAAGATAGAGAAGGAAGGAATACTCCCTAATTCATTCTATGAAGAAAACACAACCCTGATACCAAAACCAGACAAAGGTACCACAAGAAAAGAAAACTGCAGGCCAATATCTCTCATGAATATAGATGCAAAAATCCTCAACACAATACTAGCTGACAGAATCCAACAACTTATTAAGAGTCATACACCACGGCCAAGTGGGATTTATTCCAGGAATTCAGGGACAGTTCAACATTAGAAAATCAATCGACATAATATACCACATCAATAGAACAAAGAAATCGAACCACGTGATCATCTGTATGGATGCAGAAAAAGTATTTGATAAAATCCAACACCCTTTCTTGAAGAAACCCAAAAGAAGATTACAATAGAAGGGAAATTCCTCAATATGATTCAGAGCATATATGAAAACCCAAGAGCCAACATTATACTTAATGGAAAAAGACTGAGAGCTTTCCCCTTGAAATCGGGAACAAGACAAGGGTGCCCACTCTCACCACTTCTATTCAGTGTTTTATTAGAAGTCCTAGCCAGAGCAAAGTGGAGCCCTGGTGGTGTACTGGTTAAGAGCTTGTCTGCTTTCTGAAAGGTTGGTAGTTCAAATCCACCAGCTGCTCCTTAGAAACCCAATGGGGCAATTCTACTTTGTCCCTTAGGGTTACTATGAGTCAGATCCAACTTGACGGTACCTAACAACAACAACAGCCAGAGCAATAAGACAAGAAAAAGAATAAAAGGTATTCAAATTAGAAAAGAAAAAGTAATATTATCAATATTCACAGATGATATGATCCTATATACAGAAAATCCCAAACAGTCCACAAGAAAACCTCTAGAGCTAATAGAGGAATTTAACAAAGTTGCAGGGTACAAAGTTAACGAACAAAAATTACCTGAGTTTCTGTATACCAGCAATAAGAAATGTGAAAGGAAAATTAGGGAAACAATTCCATTTATAGTAATGTCTAAGAGAATAAAATACTTAGGAATAAATAAATAAATGTGAAAGACTTACACAATGAAAACTATAAAACACTGCTGAAAGAGATTAAAGAAGACTTAAATAAATGGAAAGATGTTCATTCCATGTTCATGGACTGGAATACTTAATATTGTTAAGATGTTGATATTACCCAAAGCGATCTATAGATTCAATGCAATCCTGATGAAAATTCCAATAGCCTTGTTTACAGTAAAAGAAAAATTAATCCTCAACTTTACATTGAATGGCAAGAGGCCTCGAATAGCTAAAGCAATGTTGGAAGAGAAGAACAAAGTAGGAGGACTCAACGCTTCCTGATTTTAAAACATACTATATAGCTACAGTAATCAAAACAACCTGGTACTGGTATAAGAATAGATGCATAGACCAATGGAATAGAATTGAGAGTCCAGAAATAAACCTACACATCTATGGTCAACTGATTTTTGACAAGAATGCTAAGTCCATCTGATGGGGGAAGAAGAGTCTCTTCAATAAATGGTGCTGGGAAAACTGAATTTCCAGATGCAGAAAAATGAAACAGGATCCATGCCTCACACCATAAACAAAAACAATCTCAAAATGAATTAAGGATCTAAATGTGCAAACTAAAACCATAAAATTCTTAGAAGAACAAGCAGGGGCAACACTGTCAGGCCTAGCTTTCAATAATGGATTATCTAATATAACAACAAAAGCACAAGTGGCAAAAGACAAAATAAATAAATGAGATCTCATAAAAATTAAAGCATCAAAAGATTTTACCAAAAAAGTGAAAAGATAAGCTATTGACTAAGAGACAATCTTCAGAAACCATATATCTGACAAGAATCTAAAAACCAAAATACATATAAAACTTCAATAACTTAACAACAAAAAGACAAATAACCCAATTATAAAATGGGCAAAGGACTTGAATAGACACTTGACCAAAGAGGACATTCAAACACATGAAAAGATGCTCAGTGTCAGTAGCCATCAGGGAGATGCAAATCAAAACCACAATGTGATACCATTTCGCTCCCACTAGGATGGCTAGGATTAAAAAAAACAAACAAAATAATAAATGTTGACGAGGATATGGTGAAATTGGAACCTTTATTCATTGCTGTGGGAATGCAAAATGGTACAGTTGTTGTGAAAAACAGTGTGGCAATTCCTCAAAAAGCTAAAAATAGAACTACCATATGACCCAGCAATTCCATTCCTAGGTATATACCCAAAAGACTTGGAAACAGAGACTCAAAAAAATAGACTTGTACACCAATTTTCATTGCAGCACTATTCACAATAGCCAAAAGATGGAAACAACCTAAATGACTATCAACAGATGAATGGATCAACAAAATGAGATACATACATACAATGGAATACTACTCAGCCAGTAGGAAAAATGAAGTCTTGATACATGCTACAGTGTGGATGGAGCTTGAAGACATTATGCTGAGTGACATAAGCCAATCACAAAAGGACAAATATTGTACGACCTCCCTTATATAAAAAGGCAAATGTATGGAGACCAAAGTTTGTTAGTGGTTACCAGGGATGGGGGTGGTTAACGGTGATGGAAAAATTCCATCGATTAAGGGTAGCCAGTTATTACAATTGCTGTCAATAAGCTGTATATCTGTAAAAAGTTGAATTGGCAAAAGTTGTGTGATAGATACATTTATAACAACAGCAACAAAAGAGTAGCTGGTGAGGTTACTTATGTACGACTAAAAACCTTACGAGATTTGGTTCCTTGGTTTGGAGGTATAGGGCCATGGTTTCACGGGACATCCCAGTCTATTGGCCTAATAACATGTTTAGTGCTTCCTTTTTACCTCCTAGTTCATTGTGTAGTGCCTGGGGCCCTAAAAGCTTGCAAGCAGCCATCCAAGGCACAACAATTGATCTTTATTCACTTGGAGCAACAGAGGAAAAAGGACAGTCAGGAATAGGAAGAGGATATGGAATGTGTGGCTAATTGCCTCCATGAACAACCGCCTCCTTTGCCATGAGACCAGAAGAACTGGATGGTGCCTGGCTACCATTAATGAACATTTTGATCAAAGATTCCATAGAAGAATCCTGATCAAAACAGTGTGTCATGGATTGAATTTTTCCCCAAAAACTGTCAACTTGGCTAGGTCATGATTCCCAGTATTATATGACTGTCTACTGTTTTGTCATCTGATGTGATTTCCCTTTGTGTTGTGAATCCTAATCTCTCCCTGTGGTTGATGATTATGTTGAAGAGGATTAGAGTGGGATGTAACACCCTTATTTAGGTCACATCCCTGATCCAATGTAAAGGGAGTTTCCCTTTTATCTTACAAGAGATAAAACGAAAGGGAAGCAAGCAGAGAATGGGGACCTCATACCACAGAGAAACAAGAGCCAGGAGAATAGTGTGTCCTTTGAACCCAGGGTTCCTGTGCTGAGAAGCTCCTCGACCAGGGGATGATTGATGACAAGGACCTTCCTCCAGAGCCGACAGAGAAAGCCTTTCCCTGGAGCTGACACCCTGAATTTGGACTTGTAGCCTACTAGACTGTGAGAGAATAAATTTTTCTTTGTTAAAGCCATCCACTGTGGTATTTCTGTTATAGCAGCCCTAGATGACCAAGACAGGGTGAAAATGCAGAATAGAATTTCAAATTCTCATGGATTCTAGCCTTTCTGGAGCCATGAAGGTTGGATGAACCCCTGAAACCACTGCCCTTAGATAATCTTAAACCAAAAATATCCCATGAAGTCATCTTAAAACTGAACAATAGTTTAGCTTAACTAGTAAAAAAGGTCAACCTTGAGCACTGTGTTCTTTTAAGAATTATCTATATAGGATCAAATTGACAACAGCAACTCAAAAGATTAGATAGGAACCTTAGGGGGCAGTGAATGGTTGCATACAAGGAATGTAATCAATGTGACTAAATTGTACATGCAGAAACTGTTGAATTGGTGTACAGTTTGCTGTGTATACTCTTAACAACAACAAAATAAATAAAGTATAGGGAAAAAAAAAAAGAACTGCTTACCACGGATTCCTAATTCTCTTTCAGGGCAATAACAATTATTCATAGCATGAAATATATGTCAAATTTACCTTTAGCAAATTCTATGTGCTTGGAATACTTAGTTCTGAAATGCTGATTGTCAACATTTTGGAGATTTGGGGGACACTCAACAGACCAGCTGAAAAGACTAATGTTCTTAATCAGGCAGAGGATTTAAAAGCTGGGAGTAATAGTTCAAACGTCTGTATATTACTTCCCACTTCACAACTATCAGAGAGACAAAACTTTGGGAGATCTACCCCAGGGTGCAGCACCTTCATTGTCCCCTTTCACAGGGAATTCCTAAAGGGAGTAGCTGTTGCCCTCTCAACTCCCCAGGAGCACAGAAAACACTGGAGCCCTATCTGACACCAACAGATAGTTCTTTTCTCATACCAAAGTCCAGAGTCAGAATATTCTAAGCCCTCCCCCTCATCCGGTACCTCTATCATTTAATTATTGAGTAATTAGAAATAGGTGGAAGGAGGAACAATAAGCCCTTTTTAAAGAAGCCAGCCGCTTCCGACTTTGTTCTCAGACATTAAATAGCCTTGAGGAAAAATATCCAGTGAAGCAGTGGCGTTAAAAACTTTAATTGGAGTTTAAAATTCAAACTCCCTTAAAAAAATCAATAAGAAAATAATGAAGAATAGAATAGGAAACATACATTTCTTCGCTAAAGAACAAATAAAAAAAGGGGAGTAGATATAAGAAGTTTCAAATAGAAATTTTAAAATGAAAATTAAAACAATAGAAATACATCTTCTTTCCCCTATTAGATTGGCAAAAATTTAAAAGATTGATAATTCCAATACTGCTGGTAGAAGTAAGTTAGCATTGTATACCAGAGTTTAAAATGTGCACCCCTTTAATGTAGCAATTATACTGTTGAACCTAAGGAAATAATTGAACATATATCAAAGATAAATGTCCAAAAAATATTCATCACAGCAGTGTTAATACTAGTTAAAAACAAAACTAGAAAAACCTGTATTTCCATCAATAAACCTGTTGCCGTGGAGTTGATTCTGACTCAGAGTGACCCTACAGGACAGAGTAGAACTACCCCATAGGGTTTCCAAGGAGCTGCTGGTGGATTCAAACCACTGACGTTTTGGTTAGCAGCTTTAGCTCTTAACCACTGCACAACCAAGGCTCCAATTTCCATCAGTAGAGGACTTATAATAACTTATAATAACTGATTATGTTACCATAAAATAAAAAAAAATAGCCTTTCAAAATGAACAATACAGATATGTATTTATTGACATGAAATATTGAACTTCTTACTTCACATTTCCATTTGCATGTCTGTCTTAGTCATCTAGTGCTGCTATAACAGAATATCACAAGTGGGTGGGTTTAACAAACAGAAATTTATTTTCTCATAGTTTTGAAGGCTATAAGTCTGAATTCAGGATGCCAAGTGTCATGGATTGAATTGTGTCCCCCAAAAAATGTGGGTAGCAGCTTGGCTGGGTCATGATTCCCAGTATTGTATGATTGTGTTATCTGATGTGATTTCCTTGTGTGTTGTAAACTCTACCACTATGATGAGATTATATGTGATCTCCTCATGTGTTATAAATTCTGTCACTG
>NW_004444227.1:496930-533719 GCF_000243295.1 Trichechus manatus latirostris
GATGAGGTTATACTGATGAGGTTGACAAGATTAGTGTCTTAATGCAATCTCTTTTGAGATATAAAAGAGAGAAGCGAGCAGAGATACATGGGAACCTCACACCACCAAGAAAGCAGTGCCAGGAGCAGAGTGCGTCCTTTGGACCTGAGGTTCCTGCACTGAGATGCTCTCAGACCAAAGGAAGACTGATGACATGGACTTTCCTCCAAAGCCGATGGAGAAGCGTTCCCCTGGAGCTGATGCCCTGAATTTGGGCTTGTAGCCTACTGGACTGTGAGAGAGTAAATTTCTCCTTGTAAAGCCATCCACTTGTGGTATTTCTGTTGGAGCAGCACTAGATGACTGCGACACCAAGTCTGGAGCAAGGCTTTCTCTCTCTGTCAGCTGGAGGAGGGTCTTGTCTCAAGAAAGCTTCTCCTCCCAGGCAATCTTCATGTAGCCTGGCATCTCTCTTCCCCCCACCTCTGCTTCCTAGTTGCTTGTTTAATCTCTTTTATGTCTCAAAAGAGATTGACTTAAGATATACCCTACACTAATCCTGCCTCATTGATAATAAAGACAACCCATTCCCAAACGCGATTATAACCACAGGCATAGAGATTAGGATTTACAACACATATTTTTGGGACATAATTCAATCCATAACAATGTCTAATTAGACATATCTAAAACTCATGATCTTCTTCCTTAAGCCTACTGCATTCACATTCTCCTCCATGTCAGTTTCTATCAGGCCAAAAACAATAGTCATCCTTGATTCCTCTCTGTTTTTCACACACCGCATCCAATTTGTCAGCAAATCCTGTTGGATGGTCCTTCAAAATATATCCAGATTCTGACCACTTCTCATTATCCCTTTTCATATTACTCTGATCCAAGACACTATCATTCCTTACCTGTATTTGCATAAACTTCTAGTTCTCCAACAAATTCTGTTTCTCCATCTTTAGTATAGAGTGTAGGTTGTGCACACACTTCCTTAGCCTCATCTCATCCCCAGTTAGATACTCGTTTTCCTAGTCTCCCTTGAAACAGATGTGGCTATATGATTAAGTTTGGGCCAGTGGAATGTGGGCAGAGGTGAAGGGTGCAACTTTCAATTCATCTCCAACTTAAAAAGGAAGGCATTTACCCTGAAACCTCTTTTCCCTTTCTGTGCGATCCAGTGAACAATAACCCAGTGAACACAGCAGATACAGACAATGCGTAAAGGATGGGGGAATAACCAAATAGATGGAATCTTGTCCCAGATTGACCATGTGTCACAAAGCCACACTACCAACTTGGCTAACTCATCTCAAAGACTAAACCGCTATCTTATTAAAGCCTCAGTAAATTGGTATTCTCTTTATATCAACAGTAGTTACACGCTTGGCTGCTAACCAAAAGGTCGGTGGTTCTAACTCACCAGCCATTCTGCAGGAGAAAGATTTGGCAGTCTGCTTCCCTAAAGATTGGAGCCCTGGTGGCGCAGTGGTTAAGAATTCGGCTATAACCAAAAGGTTGGCAGTTCAAATCCACCAGCCACTCCTTGGAAACTCTATGGGGCAGTTCTCCTCTGTCTTATATGCTATGAGTTGGAATCGCCTTGATGGCAATGGGTTTGGGACTTTTTTTGTTTGTTTGTTTTTGTTTAATTCTTTACCATCCAATACACACCCCCTTCAACTATTCTCAATACAACAATATGAGTAGTTCTTTAAAATATAAGTTAGATCATATTACTCCTCTGCTCAAAATCCTTGAATGAGTCCTCATCTCATTCAGAGTAAAAGCCGGTATCTTAACAAGGCCCTCTTCAACCACAGGGCCTTTACCTTTGCTGTTCTCTCTGCCTGAAATTCTCTTTGTCCAGACATCCACAAGATTAAATCTCTTACCAATTTCATGTCTTTGCTCAAATGTGACCAACTCAATGGACCTTCCCTTGCCCATTAAACTCATTGCTGCTGAGTCAATTTTGACTCATGGTGACCCCAGGTGTTACAGAGTAGAACTGAGCTCCATAAGTTTTTCTTGGCTATAATCTTTTACAGAAGCAGATTTCCAAACCTTTCTTCAGTGGCTCTGCTGAGTGGGTTTAAATCACCAACTTTTCGGTTACCAACTGAGCACAAACTGTTTGCACCACCAGGTGATCTTCCCTAACCACCATATGTAAAATTAACACCAACACTCCTTCACTCCCTATGTACCTTTTCTGTTTTATTTTTCTCTATATCCCCTATCATTTTTAATATACAAATACTTATTTATTTTATTAAGTATTTCATTTATTAAGTACTGCTGTCTGTGATGGCTGGGATTGTGTGTCAACTTGGTTGGGCCATGATTCTCAGTGTTTTGGCAGTCGTATAATGCCATATAATGTTGTGTCTCATGCATCATATGTATGCAAAAGCTGAACAATGAATAAGGAAGACCAAAGAAGAATTGACACCTTTGAATTGTGGTGTTGGCAAAGAATACTGAATATACCATGGACTGCCAAAAGAATGAACAAATCTGTCTTGGAAGAAGTACAAACAGAATGCTCCTTAGAGGCAAGGATGGCGAGACTATGTCTTACATACTTTGGACATGTCAGAAGGGATCAGTCCTTGGAGGACATCATGCTTGGTAACATACAGAGTCAGTGAAAAAGAGGAAGACCCTCAGTGAGATGGATTGACACAGTGGCTGCAACAATGGGCCTAAGCATAACAATGATTATGAGGATGGCACAGGACCAGGCAGTGTTTTGTTCTGTGGTACATAGGGTCACTATGAGTCAGAAATGACTCGACGGCACCTAACAACAACAACATGATGTTGTGATCACTTCTCTGTTGAGATTCGATATGATCATCCCCATGATGGGATCTGCTGTGAGTAGCCAGTCAGTTGAAAGGGAGTTTCCTTGGTCACATGGCCTGCATCAAATATAAGTGGACATTCTGGCGAGGCTTGAGTGCTTTTTGCTCCTGCTAGATCCCACAGTTGGATCCTGTTCATCTGACTTCCAGTTCTTGGGACATGAGCTAGCAGCTTACCTGTAGTCTTGCCTGCTGATCTTGGGATTCATCAATCTTAGCAGCCTGTGAGCAAGAGCCCTGCTCTCTGACCCATCGATCTTGGGTTAGCCAGAGCCTGCAGCTGTGTGAACCAGGAGAAGCCTCTATCCTGACCCATGGACTTGGAACATTCCAGCCTCTACAACCAAGTGAGCCATTTCCTTGATATAAATCTCTGTCTATATATATATTTATACGCTTTACTGGTTTTGCTTCTCTAGAGAACCCAGCCTAAGACACTCTCCCTTCAAAGGAGCCCTGGTGCAAAGTGGTAAAGAGCTCAGCTGGTAACCAAAAGGTCAACAGTTTGAATCTACCAGTTGCTCCTTGGAAACCCTATGGGGCAGTTCTACTCTGTCCTATAGGGTCTCTGTGAGTCAGAATCGACTTGATGGCAATGGGTTTCTCTCTTCAAAAGCAAGTTCTGTGAAGGCAAAAGAATCTGTTTTGTTGACAGATGTATTTCAGTGCACAAAATAGAGCCTGACACACAGAAGGTGCACAATTAGTGTTTGTTGAATTAGTATGTCATTAAGGATGCTTTTGCTTACAAAAAAAATTAGCTTAAAGCATAAATATCTGTATTGTTTATTTTTTAAAGAGACCTGATTAGTGTCCCAGATTCCCTGCATTGTGTCATCATCAGAATGTTAGTGATATGTCCTCTTATTTTTGTAAGGTTGCCCTAAAATATTCTTGATTTTAAAATGTAATGTCTGCTTCAAATGATCATGTCAAAATATTCTTACTAGATATATAACTTTGGGCATATACTCTCTGAGCCTTCGTTAACATATCAATAAAAGAAGAACACTATACTTAACTCACAAAGCTATTGTAAAAATTAAATGAGATAATGTATATAAGATATTTAGCACAGTGCTCACTAAATGGTGACTTTTGTTATCAGTACTTGGATATATGATAGATGCAAAATAATTCTTTTAATTAACCATATGATTTATTGATTTTACTTAGCCGTATCTGCTATATTAGCTTGTTTTCACTGAGAATTTACTATGTGTCAGAAACTGTTTTGTTTTATCTGTACTAAGTCAATTAAGCTTGAAAATGACGTATGAAGTAGGTACTATTGTTATCTGCATTTCACAGGTGAAAAAACTGGGGCTTAAGGAGGTTAAGAAAATTGCCCAATATTACATAGCTAGGATATGCCAAAGCTAAGATTCAGATCCAAAGAACTGTAGAATCAGCTGAATACATTTTGAAACACAACCAAAAATAAAAACCTTATCGTTGCAGTTTTCCTAATGATATCACCCTGGTGCTGCATTGAATAATTTCTGAATATTTTACTCTAAATTCTCAGAAAAGTGTAGATTCATGCTTTTTATAAAATATATGAAAAATACAAGTTTTTCAAGTGAATTCATGTACTGATTACAATTTGGTTTAATGAGTCTAGAAAGCTAACATTGCTATACAAAGGAATCAAGCAATCTGTAATGACCTGTAAGCAATATAATAGATGTTGTTGTTGGTAGGTGCTGTCTAGCCAATTCCAACTCATAGCCACCCTGTGCACCACAGAACAAAACACTGCCCGGTCCTGCGCCATGCTCACAATCTTTGTTATACTTGAGCCCATTGTTGCAGCCACTGTGTCAATCCATCTTGTTGAGGGTCTTCCTCTTTCTCGCTGACCCTGTACTTTACCAAGCATGATGTCCTTCTCCAAGGACTGATCCCTCCTGACAACATGTCCAAAGTATGTAAGATGTAGTCACACCATCCTTGCTTCTAAGGAGAGTTCTGGTTGTACTTCTTCCAAGACAGATTTGTTCGTTCTTTTGGCGGTCCATGGTATATTCAATATTCTTCACCAATGCCACAATTCCAAGGCGTTAATTCTTCTTTGGTCTTCCTTATTCATTGCCAGCTTTCGCATGCATATGATGCAATTGATACTCTATTTATTTTACAGATATCTGAAGATATTATCCCAGCATAAACATAGATAGATAGATATTATACAAGCAAAACTCATTGTATTAACTGTTTGCTTTCATAAGCACAAAATTAGTAAAAGGAGAAAAGAATGAGTTCTTTAAAAAACTAATTGAAATCATTATGTAAACAACTCATAAATTATCTTAGCTGAATTCCAAAGGACTATTTCTTGGCAAAATACATCGATAAAAATTTTATACAATTTTATAACAAGTAGTTTTAGAACACAAATAACGTTAAGTTCAGTTAAAGTTAATGAGTTCCTAGTATCTTTCTGTTCACTAGTACAAAACGCAGAACATGTGAACAAATACGTATAGTACAAGCAATGATTTTTTTTTAAGTGTATATGAGATACAGAAGTGTATGGAGAAGGAAAGATTATATTTGGAGGTCAATCAGAAAAGGCATTAGATAGGAGATAATGAAATAACAACTTTGAAAGACAAATAGAAAGGTTTTTTTCAGATGATTTCCATGAAGAGAAGCGTTCCTAGTTGAGGGACCAATGTGAACAAAGGCACACAGGGTTTAAAACAATAGGGTGATTTTGAAAATTGCATGTTCTTCAACACTTCTGAATATAAATTTTGAGGGAAGAAATTATATGAGATGGTGGTGGTGAAGCATGCAATTCATGAAGGATCTTATCTGCTGTAATTGGAGTTTGAGCTTTATCAAAAGGCAATGGGGAGACACTGAAAGATTTGTATCAGTGAAGTAATGTGATCATATGCCATTTTAAATCAATCACTCCAATGGAAGACCCTTGTATCATTATGGAATCTCTCTTTTTCTCTAGTAATACATCTTGCATTAAAATATATTTTGATGTTTGTATAGCTATACCAGTTTTCTTTTGGTTAGAGTTTTCATGGTCTGGAATTTTTAACCATTTTATCTTCAGCTTTTTCTGTATCCATATATTTAAGATGTTTTCTTTGCAACATACAGTTGTGAACTTTTTCCCATCTGACAATCTTAGTCTTAACTGGAATACTTATTAATTTATATTTAATGTAATTATTAATATTACTATTTGTTTTCTATTTATCCCACATGTTCTATATTTCCTTTTCTTTCCATTCTTATACTCTCTTGAATTAGTCAAGTAATTTTTGCTATTCAATCTCTTTCCCTACCCCATTAGCTTATTAGTTATATAATTTTGTACTACGATTTTAGGAGTTCTCTAGAGCAGAGTTTCTCAATAGCAGTAGTATTGACATTTTGGACTGAATAATACTTTATGGGGGGTGGGGAGAGGACTGTTCATTGTATATTATAGGATGTTTACCAGAATTCAGGGCTTCTACCTACTAGATGCCAGTAGCACTTTCCCAGTCATGATAATCAAAAATATCTCTAAACCACTTGCTGTCAATTCAATTATGACTCATGGCAACCCCATGTGTGTCAGAGTAGAACTGTGCTCCACAGGGTTTTCAGTGGCTGATTCTTCAGAAGTAGATCACTAGATCTTTCTTCTGAGGCTCCTCTGGGTGGATTCAAACTGCTAATCTTTCAGTTAGGAGCAGAGCACATTAACTGTTTGCACCACACAGGGGTTCCAAAGATATCTTCAGACACTGCCAAATATCCTCTAGGGGTCAAAATCACTCTGTTGAGAACCATTGGTTCAGAGGCATGCTGTCCAATACATTAGTCAGTAGCCACATGGAAGCATTTTAAATGTGGCTAGTCCAAATTGAGATATGTGATGTATTAGTTTCCTAGGGTTGCCGTAGGGCTGAAGCCAGGTTCCAGCTGAACCTTCATGCATTCCAACTGAAAGTTTGGATGTTTTCTTTTCTTGATGGACTCTGAACGCCACATTTTGTCTCTCCAGCATCATCAGACTTATGAAAACTCTGCTTAGTTTATCAATCTCTTGGCCACTGTTTTCTGGTTGATTTCTAATTCTCTCATTCTGTACCACACACAATTAGCAAACGCCTGCAGGAGAACAACAGTACAGAATATTGGGATCATGTCAATTTCTGTATTTTCTCTCCAGGATCTTGGCTCTTCAATTCCTAGTTACCTTGGTAGCTCTCTGATGCTTTCAAACCAGTTTCTATTTTATTCAGATTTTTCAAAAGCTGATGCTAGTTTCAGATTCTAGCTTAGGACTTGTTTATGCTAGTCCATCATAGCCAGAAGTGAAAATCCTCTAAATCTATCTCTGTAGAGAATGTTCATGAAGAAAGAAAGACTAGAGAAGAAAGACTAGTAGAGAGATAATGAAATTCTGAATTACTTAACATTCTTTCAGTTAATATAAAGACAACAGGAAAAATAGAAATACAAATAAAATTAACTGATTAAATAAAGTAAAAGTAAAGATATTAGAATTGAGCGGTTGATTGCATATGTAAAAAGATGTAGAAGAGCCAAGACAGGAATCAAAGATGCTTAGATGGTGAATGATGGTGCTATTAACTGAAGCAGTGCACAGAGACAATAAAATAGGATTGAGTGGGTCACAATGAAAAGGAGTGTGGTCAAGGGGAAGGGATAATGAATTCTAGTTTGATCATGTTTAAAGAATATCTGTGGAAAAGATAATCACTAAGCAACTGGATTTGCGGAGAGAGGTTTGGGTTATTGATAACAGATTTGTGAGTTATTGAATATATATGGTAATCAAAACTATCATGCAGTCATCCAGGTAGAGCTCTGTATGTAGCGGAAGTGAACAAGGCTTAGGATAGAACCCTAGAGAACACAAATACTTAAGTGGGAGAAAGTAAATAAATATCTATTTGGAATCGGTCTCAGTCAGTTATATGGAAGAATAGTAACTAGTCCTAGAAAAGAATTATTAGCCTTCTTTACAATTATTCCATGAAAATAATTTCTTCCAAATGTTAGATCAATTATGATCTTTCCTACTATAATTTTAAATTAAGAAAATTGCATTTTCATAGGTCCGTGAGACAGCTGTTAGTCATAAATTTCCATAAATATTTCCATATCTCACAGTACAGATTGCAGACACACTAAAAAGATATAAATAAAACCAAGGTTGTTGTTGCTGTTGTTAAGTGAATTCTGACTCATGGTGACCCCTTGTGTGCAGAGTAGAACTGCTCCACAGGGTTTTCAAGGCTGTGACCTTTTGGAGCAGATCACCAGGCCTGTCTTCCGAGGTAACTCTGGATGGGTTTGAATCACCAATCTTTCTGCTAGTAGTTGAGTGTTTAACTGTTATGATCACCCAGAAACTCCTAAAACAAAGGTAGCACGTATAACTTCAAGCTGGAAGTGGTTTGGTCTTACTGGTTTAGAGAGTAGGCTCTGTAGTAAGTCAGCAGTTACTTACTTATAGAGTCCAACTGTTTAAGCTTGTATCTTGACTTTTTTACTTATTAGTCATGTGACGTTGGGCAAGTTGCTAATCTTTCAAAGCCTTGATTTTCTTGCTGATAAAATGAAAATAATAGCAGTACCTATTCCATTAGGTTAATGTGACAATTAAATTTAAAAATGTATGTAAAGTACATAGTACAGTGTCAGCCATATAATAAACAATCAATAAATATGAAAACACATAACTTCAGACCAGTTAAATTACATGAATGTAAAATTGCAGTAAACATTCAAATAACTATTGGATTCAAGTTTAAAGCACCTGTTATGGATTAAATTGCGTCCCCAAAAATGTGTGATAAATTGGCTAGGCCATGTTCCCAGTATTGTGTGATTGTCCACCATTTTGTCATCTCATGTGATTTTGCTATGTGTTGTAAATCTTATCTCTATGATGTTAATGAGGCCGGATTAGAGGCAATTATGTTAATGAGGCAGGACTCAATTTAAGAGATAAAAGAGAGAAGCAAGCAGAGAGATAGGGGGAACTCATTACCACTAAGCAAGAAGAGCCAGGAGCACACAAGTCCTTTGGACACGGGGTCCCTGTGTTAAGTTGCTCCTAGACCATGGGAAGACTGATGAAGGGCCTTCCCCCAGAGCTGAGAGAGAAAGACTTCTTCTGCATCTGGCACCCTGAATTTGGAATTCTAGCCTCGTAGACTGTGAGAGAATGAATTTCTGTTGGTTAAAGCCATCCACTTGTGGCATTTCTATTATAGCAGCACTAGATAACTGAGACAGCACCTCTTACCTATGTCTAAGTTCCAGGTGAAATCAGATTGCAGCATTTTTCACCCCTTTGATTATCCAAACTGGTTCAACTCTGAATGTTTCCTTCCTCTATATTTCACCCCCAAAATGAAAATAAAGATGAACTCCTACATAGAAATGAACCACCTTTTTATTAAAGTATATAAGTGGCTGTGTTCCTTTGATGGAACTGCCTTTGCTCATATAAATGAAGTAATATATGCTTTCCAAATTACAGAAAGTTAAGAATATAAAAATCTTTGCTATCTTTATCAGGTGTTGGGCTGCAATCAATCATACTGCCTAATGATCTAAGAACTGCTCTTTTTTAAATCCCACATGACTGGAATACTTTTGGAGAATTAATCCTCCAAAACTAAGTGGTACAGTGGTTAAGAGCTTGGCTACTAACCAAAAGGTCAGAAGTTTGAATCCACCAGGCACTCCTTGGAAACCCTAAGGGACAGTTCTACTCTGTTCTGTAGGGTTGCTATGAGTCAGAAACAACTCGACGGCAACAAGTTTTTCATTAAACCAGGTACAAAATTTGTATTTGGCCAAGATGACAACTTCACTCTTGAAACCAACAAACTTTAATGACTCAAAAGATAAATGCTTCCTATTTCATCCAAAGATCACTGTTGTTGTTGTTGTTGTTGTTAGGTGCCAACAAGTCACTTCCAACTCATAGCCACCCTATGTACAACAGAATGAAACACTCACTGCCCGTGGTGAAAACACCATGGCTTGGTTCAGGCACACCTTAGTCGTTAAAGTGACATCTTTGCTTTTTAAAGAGGTCTTTTGTAGCCGATGTGCCCAATGCTGTATGTCGTTCAAATTTCTTGACTGCTGCTTCTGTGAGCGTTGATTGTGGATCCAAGTAAAATGAAATCCTTGACAATTTCAGTCTTTACTCCATTTATCATGATGTTGCTTATTGGTCGAGTCATGAGGATTTTTGTTTTCTTTATGTGGAGGCATAATCCATACTGAAGGCTATAGTTTTTGATCTTCTCAGTTAAGTGCTTCAAGTGAAGGATTCTATGGGAAAAGTACTGAAAGATTCAGGAAGCATCAAAAGAAGATGGAAGGAATACACAGAGTCACAAAAAGACTTGGTTGACAATCAACAATTTCAGGAGGTAGCATATGATCAATAACAAAGAAAACAGCAAGTTTATATTCGGTACTACTAACTAAAGCATTGACTTGACTTTCTTTTGCCTTCAGAGATTTTTTTAAACATTTTTAGCTCCGATACTGTCTCTACCTGAATATGCTTAGTTAATGTGCACTAATGCATTCAGAAAACATTCTTCTTCTTTCTTCTTGAAATCCAGTTTACCTGAGTGCATAGAAAAGAAGAAATTGCTTTATATTCTCATCTTCTTTAACTTTAGTGTAGGAAATTTTGAAAATAAGACTCTTACAGTTGTAGGTGATAGAAATGCAATACAAATTAATTCAGGCCTTAAAAGAAATGTATTGACTGGGTAACTGCAATGTCCAGGGACAGTGCAGGCTAAGACACAGCTAAATCCAGAGTTTCAAACTACATCATTACCACCATCATCATCATCTTCGTTGTTCTTCTGTGTGTCTTTCTCTGTTTCCCTCATCTCTCATCTCTCTGGAAGGAGGGTGTATTGATTTTCTTGTTGCTACTGTAACAAATTACCACAACTTCAGAGTTTAAAACAACACACATTTATTCTCTTACAGTTCTAGAGGTCAGAAGTCTGAAATGAGCATTACAGGGCTAAAATCAAGGTGTCAGAAGGGCTTGTTTCTTCTGAAACTCCAGGGGAGAATCTATTTCTTGCCTCCTTCTGCTTCTACAGGTTTTTTTCATTGCTTAGCTTGTAGCCACATCACTCCAATCTCTGCTTCCATCATCACATTGCCTTTTACTCACTCTAATCTCATGCCTCCCTCTAATAAGGAATCTTGTGATTACATCATGACACCAAGAAATGGCTGGCCTAATTTGCATGCCCACTCCTCCTAGGGGATGGAATAAGAATGTTATGACAACAGTCCCACAAGGATTGTATGTATACTATATATAATATGTATATGTATAATATATATAACATATATCTGGAGATGGATGGCTCCCCAAAGGAAGGATTGCTATTACTAGAAGAACAGAAAAGGAATGATGGGTAGGCAAAAACAGAAAAACAGAGCAAAGCAAACCAGATGCTCACTACATACCCCATTTGAACCACACTGTCAATACTCTTTGGTAACAACAGCAGGACTGTTCTTATTAACAAATTGTATGTATGAGAATGTGTGCTGGTCTGTATGGTTTTGGCTTAGAAGAAAAAAAGCAGTGAAAAAGGGCATATGCTTTAGAGTCAAACAGACCCGGATTTATAGCCTGACTCTCCCCATTCTGGCTCTGTAACATTAGAAAACCAGTTGCCATCGATTTCAATTCATGGCGACCTCATGTGTGTCAAAGTAGAAATGTGTTCCATAGGGTTTTCAATGGCTTACTTTCCAGAAGTAGATCACCAGACCTTTCTTTCAAGGCATCTCTGAGTGAACCTTAACTACCAACCTTCTGGTTAGCGGCTGAGTACATTAATCATTTGCACTATGCAGGGACTCTGTGTAACATTAGAAATGTTATTGAAATTTCTTGAGCTTCTGTTCCTTTACAGGTAAAAGAAGATCGCTTACTCTGTTGAACATGAATATTTGTCATGTTTTCTGACTACTCAGCACACTTTGAAGCATCATTACCATAATGGAAAAGGCTCAATCTTAAGGGTCCTCTTTCCACAAGGTTGAATTAAATTCCCAGCCTCTCTTGCAGCTGGGCCTAGGGATATGACAGTGGCTTCTCCAATTAGACTGACACGCAAGAGAATTTGACTGGTAATGAGCAACAAGAGGAAGGAGGCTCCAGTCAGAATCCATTTTGCTGGCGTCGGGGACAATAACGCCGCATTCTTCTGGTGGTGACAGCGATGGTGTACACAGTTTCTCAGCGGTTTTAAGGTCAGATCTTTGGCACAGATGTGGTCTGGGTGTGGAGTCTGAAGTTGGCAGCACCTTCTGTAGTGCTCTGTGGGGCAGCAACAGAAGCTGCAGTTTTCTCTTTGAGCAAACTCTGCAGTATGCTTTTCAGAATTATTTTTAGCACCTTAGTTTTACGTCTAGTTTTCCAGGCCTCCCAACAATTCTGCAAGGTAACCAATATCCTTTTAATATACTCCTTTTTCAGCTTAATCATCTAAAACGAATTAGCTTCAACTGCTTAAAATTAAGGATGATGACTGATCTACCTCAGAAGGTTAGTGTTTTAATTAAATAGAGTAATATATTGTCATGCAAACAAAGAACAATGACCAGTCATCACACATACCAGACCTGCTACAACAAAGTATTGAGGAAAATTTATGGAGACAGGAGCAGTAAGAAGTATGTGGGTCCCCTCTTGCTTTCTAAGGTAGCACACAGACTCTGGGAGAGGAAGCAATCCCTGGTTGATTGAGGCAGCATTTGTCCCCTGCCCTCTGATGACTCGAGATCAAAATACTATAGCAAGATAGATGGCATATTCTTGGCTCCAACCCTATTCAACAAGCTCAGCTTTTATATTTCAAGGGAGCATGAGCCCCTCCTTTGTCATGATCAGGAGTTGTAGAGTAGGTCTTATGGCTGACCAGGATTGACTTCCTTAAGGTTTGGTTGTGATCATCTTTCGTGGAGCTTTATAGAAGGCCTCCTCCTTTTTTTCCTGGAGACTAGCCTAAAGACAAATCCCAAAATCTGCATGTCAGATGGCAGGATGCTGCCTCACATCCCAAGAACCAGAGGTCAGAGGAAGACAGTCAGATGCAGGATAGAGAGAGGGCAAACATTGCCAGAACATCCATATATGTTAGATGCAGGCCACACACCCCCAAGGAAACTCCCTTTTCAACTGATTGGCTGCTCACATCAGATCACAAAATGGAGGATGATTATATAATATCTGCCAAACCACTTAGAATCATGGCCTAGCCAAGTTGATACATAACCTTAGCAATCACATCCCCCAAAGAAATGCTTGTCTATTGCAACTCTGAAGGAAGGCTTGAAATTTTTCTTCAGTTCTTTCAGCTTGAAAAATTTTGAGTGTGTTCTTCCCTTTTGGTTTTTTAACTCCAGGTGTTTACACATTTCATTATAATACTTTATTTTGTCTTCTCAAACCACCCACTGAAGTCTTTTATTCAGCTCTTTTACTTCATCATTTCAAGCTACTAACTATTTATTACTGGAGGAATAGCTTCTCTCTGATTTTTCATGGTTCCAAAGTCTTCTCATCTTTATTAACCTGATCTTTTTGTATTCTCTGGCCAGCTCTTGGCATTTTTCCTGTTCTATGTGGTATTTGGAAACACCTGTGGCTTAGCAGTTAAGAGTTCGGCTGCTAACCAAAAGGTTGACAGTTCAAATCCACCAAGTGCTCCTTGGAAACACTGTGAGGCAGTTCTACTCTGTCCTATAGGGTCACTATGAGTCGGAATCAACTCTATGGCAACGGGTTTGGGTTGTTTGAGTTTTTTTTTTGTTTTATGTGGTATTTTGCCTATTTTACATTTGTCGTTTGGAATCTGCACTAAAAGTGGATTTTCTTAATCTTTATTTAAACTGAAAAATAAAAACTATGACATAGCCTCTTATTTCACCTAATGTGTTCAATATCACATGAACAATATTGAAATTCCTATTATAAAGAATATAACACCAAATGCCCTACTACTGTCTTTGCTTTCTCCTACCCTCTGTGAACATATAATGACTAAAACCATGTAACAGACACTACTGATCCCTGCCCACATCTTCGAAGCCCAGCTGAGTCCCCCTACAACTGCAGAGGACAGTTTTGAGCTCACTGACAGCTTCCCACCTCATGCTTATGTCTCTCTTCTCTGCCTAAAGGTTTTTTCTGGCACATGGGAGTTTGCTCTTCTCAAGTTACTAAAAGCAAGCACAACCAATGGGGGTTGGAAATAGGTGAATAAATGTCCCATCATCCCTAGTCTCCAGCAAAATAATTTTAAAGCATGATATACATGAGGAGCCCTGGTGGTGCATTAGTTAAGCGCTTGGCTGTTAACCAAAAGGTCGGTGGTTCAAACCTACCAGTCGCTCCACAGGACCTGCTTCCATAAAGATTTACATCCTTGGAAACCCTATAGGGCAATTCTGCTCTGTTCTGTAGGGTCACTATGAGTCAGAATCGACTCAGTGGCAGTGGGTTTGGTATTTCAATTTGTCTTCCTCAATTTGCCTGCCTCCTGGGATCATCTCCTGTCCTAGTTATTCCGTGCTGCTGTAACAGAAATACCACAAGTGGGTGGCTCCAACAAACAGAAATTTATTTTCTCACAGTTTAGGAAGCTAGAATTCTGAATTCAGGGCCCTAGCTCTAGGGGAAGGCTGTCTCTCTCTGTTGGCTCTGGGGGAAGGTCCTTGTCTATTTTCAGCTTCTGTTCCTTGGAGATCTTATGTGGCATGACATCTCTCTTCCCCCATCTGTGCTTTTTGCTGCTTGCTTATCTGTTCTTTTATAACTCAAAAGAGATTGACTCAAAACACACCCTACACTAATACTGCCTCATTAACATAACAAAGAAAACCCATTCCCAAATGAGATTATAATCACAGGTGTAGGGGTTAGGATTTACAACACATATTTTGAGAGGACACAACTTAATCCATAATACCTCCCAAGTATTCCATCTGCACTCAAGTGCTTGTTTCAGAGTATGCTTTTGAGAGAACACAAATTAAGACAGACCATATTAATGGAAGCCAAATCTCAAGAAAACAGTGCACATTGACTGAACATTTCAGATGAATAGAGTCTAAAATTCTAAAACAAACACCTCAACTTAAAGCTAAATTTTAATTTTTAATCCTTGGGATTATTCCTATGACTTTTTATGCCATTGATGTATCTGGCATGCATTATTTATTTTCCACAAAAATGCTGCCAAATTCCCTAAAGAGAATAGTCTCTTTAATATATCAAGTCATCTTTTTGTTTATCCCAGAGGTAAAGGTTTAATGTGTGATTGCACTGAAAACAGTGTTGAAATTTGAGAATGCATTTGAAGGAGGAGGAGTAATATTTAGTAATACTCTACTGGCTGAAATGTAGTTTACAAGAAAAACTAATTAGTTTTACAGAGTAGTTGAAAACCCTAGATCTAGAATACATGAATGATTTTCATTTGAACAAATTGAGAGAATTGACTTATCTTTGTTGCAAAGTGATCCAGTTACATTTTGTCAGGGAACATTCACAATGTTTGGGTTCTGTGTTTCTGGAAATCTAAAAAAACTAAAGTACATTTTCCCTGCAGGCTCTAACTTGAAAATTCAATTAAGATTTACTGATAAAAGACTATGCCAGCTAAAATATATTATCCTAATTTAGGAATCAATAAGCATTTCTACAATTTTTATGCACTATAAATTATATAATTTATGCCTATCTGAAGTCCAAATGTGTTGGTAAATGAGTTGCTTAAAGCATTGTGTAGGGATAGAATATAATTTTGTTAATGCTGAAAAGAGATGGTATTTGTATTCTAATCATAACAGAACTTACGTGGATTGTTTTAACAACTTGCATACAAACTCATTATATTTATATAGTGTCCCTTCTGTCTCTAGGCTATTATACTTGGCTGATCCACCCACATACCATATAGACAAACTGAAAGCACCAAGAGACACTTTAGGCAATTGCCTCCACACTTTCCCATTTCTCTCTCTCCAAATTCCCATACCTTCCTCTGGCCTGCTTTGGTTTTTGATAACGTGCAAGTATAGAAGAGTCAAGGTGATCTGAACCTAAAACATTGAGTGACAAGCTGGCAGCACTTCTTGGTTTAGGTACATGTAGCCAGTCTCCTTGGAGATCTTCTCTGTTTTCATTTATGTAAGATGTTCAGGCACCTGTTCTCTCGGGGGAAGGTCTCGTAGCCTGATGTTTTCCTAAAGACTTCTTGGTACACAGAACGTACCTCTAAAGTACAATGTGGGAAAATTTCCATGCTGATGAAAAAGCCACTTGGGAAAAATGAATTAGAATCTGAATAACTTCCTTTTTGAGGTTTAAAACATTGTTAGAAATTTTCTGACAGATTGAGGTGATTCTGCCCAAGATTTTTCATTGGAAAATGACACCAAGGGCTTTAAAGTAGAACTCTCCCTAGGTGATTTGAGTTTAAGACCCAGACAACAAAAGAACCTAGAAGTCTAGAATAAGCGTAGTTTTTGGGAGTTGGTTAACTGAGAAAAATGCTGAGATACAAGATTGGCCAAGTGATAGAGAAAGCCATTCTTACTTTTGGAATGGGTAGATGGAAAGCAAGAGAAGACCTAGACAAAAACAAGACCAAAAATAGCCCCAAACTGAAATTGTTTCTCTTGAGTCTGTGCTTTCAAATCACTTTCACACTTCTGCTCCTTACGTCCTAAGGAAAAAAAACAAGCCTCTGGAAAGTAAAAGAAAACATCCCATTCACAAAATCATATACCTAAAATAAAATACTTAGGAGTAGACTTAAAAAGAAAAACACAGGATCTATTTGAAAAAATTTGGGGAGGGGAGACATAAAAAAAAAAAAAGGCTTGACTAAATGGAGTTCTACCTTGATCTAGTACAGAAAGACTCAGTAATATAAATATGAAAATTCTAAGTTTAATAGATTAATTCAATGTCATCCCAAACAAAATTCCATAGTTTCCTCATAAAGGAATAGATTAATACATTTGACTACTGTCTTAGTTTCTTAGTGCTGCTATGTTATACATTGAATTGTGTCCTCCAAAAATGTGTGTCAACCTGGCTAGGCCATGATTCCCAGTATTGTGTGGTTGTCCTTCATTTTGTGATCTGATGTATTATTTCTATGTGTTGTAAATCCTAACCTCTAAGATGTTAATGAGGCAGGATTAGGGTGAGTTATGTTAATGAGGCAGGACACAATCTACAGGATTAGGTTGTATCTTGAGTCAATCTCTTTTGTTATATAAAAGAGAGAAAAGAAGCAGAGAGGAGAGGGACCTCCTATCACCAAGAAAGAAGACCCAGAAGCAGAGCGTGTCCTTTGGGCCTGAGTTCCTGCGCTGAGAAATTTCTAGACCCTGGGAAAGATTGATGCCAAGACCTTCCCCTAGAGCAAACCAAGAGAGAAAGTCTTCCCCTGGAGCTGGCAGCCTGAATTTGGACTTCTAGCCTCCTAGACTGTGAGAGAATAAATTTCTGTTTATTAAAGTCATCCACTTGTGGTATTTCTTTTATAGCAGCACTCTAAGACATGCTATAACAGAAATAACAAAAATGGGCAGCTTTAATGAACAGAAATTAATTCTTTCACATTCTAGGAGGCCAAAAGGCCAAATTCAGGATACCAGCTCTAGGGGAAGGCTCTCTCTGTTCACTCTAGGGGAAAATCCTTTTTTCTCAGTGTTTCTTGGAGATTTCCAAGTGGCATCTATCTGTCCCCATTCATGCTTGCTGGCTTCTGTGCCTAATCTCCTTTTATATCTCAAAAGTGATTAGATTAAGACACACCCTACGCTGACATGGTCTTATTAACAAAGAAAACCCTATTGCCAGATGGGATTGTTGTTGTTGTGAGGTGCTGTCAGAGATTGAATTGTCTCCCCCCAAAATACATATCAGCTTGGCTAGGCCATTATTCCCAGTATTGTGTGATTGTCTACCATTTTGTCGTCTGACGTGATTTTTCCTATGTGTTGTAAATCCTACCTCTATGATGTTAATGAGGCAGGATTAGAGGCAGTTATGTTAATGAGGCAGGACTTAATCTACAAGATTAGGCTGTGTTTTAAGTCAATCTCTTTTAAGATATAAAAGAGAGAAGCGAGTTGAGAGACATGGGGACCTCATACCACCAAGAACGCAGCACTGGGAGAAGAGTGCATCCTTTGGACCCAGGATCCCAGCACTGAGAATCTCCTTGACCAGGGAAGATTGATGACAAGGACTTCCCCTAGAGCTAACAGAGAGAGAAAGACTTTCCCTGGACTTGGCACCCTGAATTCAGACTTGTAGCCTCCTAGACTGTGAGAGAATAAATTTCTCTGTGTTAAAGCCATCCACTTGTGGTATTTCTGTTGGAGCAGCACTAGATGACTGCCTTGGTCATCAAGTCGCCAAGTCACCAAGTCGCCAAGAATTCCCTTAATTCCTTCTCTCTCTGTTGGCTCTGGAGGAAGGTCCATGTCATCAATCTTCCCTTGGTCCAGGAGCTTCTCTGCACATGATCCCTGGGCCCAAAGGACACACTCTGTTCCCAGCGCTGCTTTCTTGATGGTATGAGGTCCCCATGTCTCTCTGCTCGCTTCTCTCTTTCATATCTCAAAAGAGATTGGCTTAAGACACTATGTAATCTTGTAGATCTCATCAGTATAACTGCCACTAATCCATCTCATTGCATCATAGTGATAGGATTTACAACACATAGCCAAATCACGTCAGATGACAAAATGGTAGAGAATCATACAATACTGGGAATCATGATCTAGCCAAGTTGACAGATATTTCTGGGGGGCACAATTCAATCCATGACAATGACTAAGACAGAATTTGGTACCAGGAGAGTGGGGTGCTGCTCTGACAGATGCCTAAAATGTGGAAGCTGTTTTGAAACTGTGAATGGATAGAGGTTGGAAGAGTTTTAAAGTTCCAAGGCTTGCCAACCCACGGAGCAAAAGAGCTGAGTGTCTTTGGGCTGACGTTTACTGGTGAAGTGGGGTGCCTCGAGGCACGTATTGGTGGAGCTAAAGAGCTTTGGAACACTTGCCTCAGCAGGGCAGACATGGGCGGCGAGGCCCAAAGGGCCAAGAAGCCAAGAAACCAGAAGGCAGAAGCTGAAGAGACGAGGAAGACAGGAAGCAGACCTGCCTCAGTCTCGAAGGGTAGGGCCACGACTTCTGGGGTCTCAAAGGGCAGAGTCATCACCCAAATGGAGTAGAGAATGGGACCACCCAAAACTGAGAGAGCAGAGTTGCCATTCCAGTGGGGCTGGAAAGCAGAGCTGAAGCCTAGGGCCTAGGCGCCTCTACTGAGAATCTGGAGAATGTGGTCAATACCTAGAGTCTGGAAGGCAGGGCCATAGTCTAAATGATCTCAGAGAACAGAGGGTTATTTTCAAGCCCTGAGGGCTAATGTAATGTGTTCTGCTGACTTGCTTGGTGCCTGTTATCCCTTCTTTCCCTCCAATTTCTCCCATTTGTAATGCAAATGTCTGGCTTGTGCCTGATCCACCATTGTACTTAGGAAGCAGATAACTTGCATTCTAAATTTCACAGATGAAGAGCAATTTTTGTATTTTGGATTTGGAGTTGAATTAAGGCTTCTTCTATGATATGATGGGGTGAATGTGTTTTACATGTGGCGAGGACGTGAATATTGAGGGACCAAAGAGTGGAATGTCATGGATTGAATTGTGTCCCTCCAAAATATCTGTCAACTTGGCTAGGCCATAATTCCCAGTATTGTGTGATTGTCTACCATTTTGTCATCTGATGTGATAATCCTATGTGTTGTAAATCCTACCTCTATGATGTTAATGAGGCAGGATTGGAGGCAGTTGTGTTAATGAGGCAGGACGCAATCTACAAGATTAAGTTGTATCTTAAATCAATCTCTTTTAAGATATAAAAGAGAGAAGCAAGCAGAGAGACATGGGAACCTCATACCACCAAGAAACAAGAGCCAGAACAGTTCGTCCTTTGGACATTGTCAAATGTCTCCTGGAGGCTGAACTCACCTCCCTTTGGCAACTACTGATATATATATACACAGTGTGTGTATATATAAATATATATGCAAAATACGTGAGGTAATGTGTAATAAAGTGATATGAAGAAAAATCAAGTTGGGTGAGGGAGACAGAGTGGAGGGAGGCATGTGCTAATTTCAATAGGGTGGTAAGGTACAAGTTCTCTCAAAAAGTGGCATTTGAGCAGCAACCTGAAGTGAATGAACCATGCTACTATAGTTGTTGTTGCTGTTATTAGGTGCCATCAAGTTGGTTCTGACTCATGGTGACCCTGTGTACAACAGAAAAAAACACTGCCCAGCCCTGCACCATCCTCACAGTCATTGCTATGCTTGAGCCCATTGTTGAGCCACTGTTGAGGGTCTTCCCCTTTTTCACTTACCCTCTATCTTACCAACCATGATGTCCTTCTCCAGGGACTAGTGTCTCCTGACAATATGTCCAAAGTATATGAGATGAAGTCTTACCATCCTTGCTTCTAAGGAGCATTCTGGCTGTACTTCTTCCAGTTCCAGGCAGCGGTAACAGCAAGAGCAAAGGTCCTGAAACATAAGCTTATCTGGTATGTCTGAGAAATAGAAAGTCAGAGTGGTCAGAGCAGAGCAGAAAGAGAGAGGCTGATAGATAAGGTGAGGGAGGGAGCTAGATCTTTCAGGGCCTCGTAGGTAAGAACTTTGAATTTTACTTTGGATAAAATAGAAAACTACTGGAGAATTTTGAGAGAAGAGAGAGATGATCTATAGCATATTAATAGAGAAAAGGAATAAAAATAGCTAAGAATCTTATGAAAAAATAATCTACTTCACTTGTAATTAATTCAGTGGACTTTTAAAAATGATATACCAGTTTTTTCACCTAGGACATTAGCAAAGACTAAAAGTTGAAACACCCAGCGTTGGTGAATCTTTGAGGAAACAGGTACATTCCTCTGCTTTTAATGGATATAATTTGGCACAACTTCTTTGGAGGACAATACCTATTAAAATTTAAAAATTGACATAATAATTTTCTTTAAGTGGAATTTAACATACAGATCTACTCACATAAATATGCAAAAATATATTATAACATGCCTAATTGTACATTGGAGCCCTGGTGGCACGGTGGTTAAGAGCTCAGCTGCTCATCAAAAGGTCAGCAGTTCGAATCTACCAGCTGTTCCTTGGAAACCCTACGGGGCAGTTCTATTCTGTCCTATAGGGTCGCTATGAGTCAAAATCACTCGACAGCAACGAGTTTAATTTTTTCGGTAATTGTACATTGTTTGAAATAGCAAAAACTCAGCACTTTTCTGTGATTGCTAATATGGGACTGGTTATATAAATTACAGCAAAAAGTCTACATAATAGAACACTGTGCATTAATCAAAAAGGTTAAGGTAGAGCTATACAGGATGATGTGGAAAGATCTCAAAAATATATATATTGTTAAGAAATAATAAAGCTGGGTACCAAAGTATCTTATAGTGTAATTCCAGTGTTGTTTAAAGACTTTAAAAGGCACGTGTGTGATTACTTTAAGGATATTCTTTTTCTTTACATCTAGTTCCAATAATTTTCATTGAACATAATAAAAGATGATTATTAAATGAATGTTCCTTTTGCTTGCATTCTTCATTTTTTAGAATTTTGCTTGTTTTATAGATATACATTGGGAGGCTCTGCTCATTGGGAGTATTATATGTCTTACATTTATATTTTAATATAAATTCCAAAATAAAAATAATAATAATTCTAAAAGTGGAATCTCCATGTACAACCATATGCATAGAAAATTCCTGGAAGGATACATAATAAACTGTTAGTAATGGTTATCTACTCGAAATGGAGGCGGGAGAGGGCAAGGGAGGGGGATACTTTACTTTCCATTTTATACCTCTATGTATGCACACGTTTAATTTTTTTTACCATGTGCATATTTTCCATAATATTAATAACCATTTAAATTAAAACAAGAGAATAAAACCTTCCAGAATGCCAGTGCCATTTTATGAGCTGTCTCTATGCCAGTGGCTTTCAACTGTCTCTTGCGCCTGTCCGCTATTTCTGGTCTAGGATTACCTCTTGAAAACAATAATAAATTTAATTTTCCTGGTTTTGATTGACAATTCTCTAAGACTCCATTTGCATTCACTCTGGTTCTTGTTTGTCCTAGCACTCCAGGTAACCACCTCACGTAATCTACTTTGTGGTCCAGCAGCCTGCTTAACTAGCCTAGTCTTTCATGAAAGGAGGTCAGACCAATGTTTCATAAAACCACTAAGCACAAGCAACACTATCACATGGGAAATGCTATTTTTAAAAGGTGGTAATATTTAATAGAAACAGACGTCATTAAGATGCTCAATAACTATATTGCATCCAATTTAGAGTTTAAAACAGGTTGTTGTCATGGTTTTATTGTCTGTCTGAAATTGTAGAATTATTATGGATTTTATATGGTTTAAGGCTATATTAACAGATGTATGCCCAGCTCAGAAGAGTCCCAGTTACCACAGAACAAACATAACATCACAAAGTAATAGAGGAAGCTGACCATTTTTTTCTTACTAGCACTTAATATACCCCTTTTCGGAACAACACAAGTCAGAGAATATATGGGAATACTGTTTCAGATCGACTTGGGGCCATATGTGGTTTGCAAAGGCGAGTTTCTTATCCACGTGTTTTCTATCCTTCACCCGTCTTGATTGGTCTCTTCTCACTCAGCATTCGTAAACACCACTCTCCTAGCCAGTACGCCCACCCCACCAGACTGGGTTGAGTGCTTTTTCTCCTCTACTGCTATGATACGTTACCCTAAATTGTTAACATGTAGCCAATAATCAATGATGACATTCCTGACATTTTCATGAGGAATAAAACAATGTACATAGACGTACATGTCAATTTTTTGATATCCAAACTCATTTCGTGATTTTCCTAACCTTTATTTTTTGCCTTTATTTCTAACATTTATTTCGAGCAGAGTTTTCTAGGTAAAAACTTCCTGGCTTGTTGATATCTTCTGGCTGAATAGCTTGTCAGATTCCCATTTGGTCATTACATTTCTTCAGCTCGAAGTGGATAAACACTAAAGAGGAATAAAAACCTGTATTCAGAACCAGCCTAAATAACTCTTTTTTCTACTCAGCAAATGTCAGCAGTGGTATTGCAGTTCCAATTAATAAATGTGGTTTGCTGCAGCTAAGACACAGTTGTTATTTTTTTCAGTAATTATATTAAGACAGCATTAAAATGATTATTCAGTTACCCTACGCTTTAAGGACGGATGGGATTCTATAGAACTGGATGCAATGCTAATTTGGCAAAATTCTATCCGATATTTGGAGAGATATTGTCAACAAAAACAAATTCTCCAGTTGGCTCAGTTGAAAGCTTTCAGGAAGGAAAAGATTGCTATGGTGATCATTATCATGGTTTGCTGGGCATTGTTAGATGATAGCATGCCTGATTACCATTGCACCTAATGATCAGCTCTTTTTGCCTTCAGTTTTTGAACATTTGGACAGATCTTAGCAATGCCTTACCTACCTCATGATCTACCATTTCATTATTTTTTTCCATTACAAAACCCTAGGAATTTCTGTTTTGCCTGAGTATGTCTAGGTTCTATACAGAATTCTTCAACCACCTATCGTTTTAAAATGTGCTAAAGGACCTGAATACATAGGTGACTAACTCATCATTAAATTCCTTAACTTCAGGGCTTCAGATAATGCTTTAGTTCCCTGCTTTATCAGTGTTGTAAGTTTGTAGTTTCATATATTGAGTAATGAATATCTTCTATGAACAATGTTCATATGTAATAAATAAACCTCACTATTAAAGTAAAAATGTATGCGATATTAGCAACAGAACTTTAATATTCAACCAGTCTCAGGACCATGTGATATGTAAAAGGAAAAGACTGATTTTTTACTTGTTAGCAGAATAATTATTGGGAAATGGCAATAATGTAAAACCCTTTAAAAATATGATTACATGAGAAATTAAAATGCTTTTAATGTTTTAAAAATAGGTTCTTAAATTTAATACACATTCTTAATACGGATGGAAAGTTTCATGAAATCAAATTTTAATTAACTGTTCTGTAATCTGTATATTTAGTGATCAAATACAATAACGATGATTACTAATAATAAATAGATAACTCATTGTCAATTCTCTGCTTGTTTAATAGCTATATAATGTTATCAGCTCTGAGAAAAGTTTCTTACATTACATTTAATTTTTTTCTTTTCAATGCCTTATAAAATAAGGTGTCTAAAGCTCAAAAAAAAGAAAAGGAGAGAAATTTGAACCAGATCTTCTTCCTCTGTATGCCTCATGTATGTTCTGTTTCCAGAACTCACTTTGAAGTGGTGACAGGCTAAAAGATAGAAGACAGAACCAATAGAGAGAAATCCAAATTTCACTACTTTTATTTAATATTATTGTAAATTCACCAAGTTCAAAGGAACAGTGATGAAAAGTAGGGAGAAAAGAGCTCCAGTAGAATAAGTTTTGAATGAAAGACCAAGAAACTTGGATTTAATTCCACAAGCAAAAGGAAGTCAGTGAAAGTTTCTGATCACGGGATTGAAATAACAGAGAATTATCTTTGCCAGGATTAATCTGTAGTCAAAAGAGAAGGTAACAAAATAGTACAGGAACTGTTTATAGTCATCTTAGCCTGAGGTCTTGAAGGACTGGAGCAGAGTGGTTGTTATGCAGAGGTAGATAGCATTTTAGAAATACTATGAAGAAGAATAAAAAGAGCTTTGGGAGTGACTGGTATGGGTGACAAAAGAAAGGGAAGAATAAAAGAGACTCCCAGGGAATGGGTTTATTACAGCAGCAAAGTTAACAAATATTTTTAATCCAAGGACATCTTTTTAGAAGGTTATAGCCACCAACAGGAGCGTAATTGTAATTTAAAATCTACTCGTGGAGAAAAGTACATAACAAACAACTGCCAGTAATTCAATAATGCTTTTAGATAAAATTGTACTTTATAAATCTCAACAGTCATGGATCTCTTCACATTGTACATTGCTCAACTCAACTGAATATTGACGTTGATGTAAACGCCACCCCTGGAGTTGTGCAGTGTACAACCTACCCTAGTGCTGTGACAATAGCATCTACATACCTTTGAAAATAATTGAGTAAAACTTTGGAGACCCCATTTATTCAGTCCTCAGATACTTTCTAGTTCAAAATGGCTTCAGGGGTGCTTTACAAAGATTCCTTAATTCCCAAGGGGACAGTCATTCTTCAGATTGGCTACCAATAGGAGGGAGAGAAACCAGAGGATTATATTGTTGTGAGCAGTGATGGGAAAATTCATAGAAAGAAGCACTCTTCCCTTACCAAATCCCTGGACATCTGTTTCCTCAGATAAAGTTATTGTTGTTGTCGTGTGCCATCTAGTCGATTCCCACTCAAAGCTCTTAACCACTTCACCACCAAGACTGCTAAGATAAAGTAGGGGCTGAGAGTTATCTACTATACTGCATTAGTATACTGCCGTAAAGAATTACCACAAACTTAGTGGCTTAAAACAACAGAAATGTATTTTTTCTGATGGCTTTAAGTCCAAAATCAAGGTGTCTGCCAGGCCATGAAGGAGCCCTGGCAGTGCAGTGGTCAAGTGCTTGGCTGCTAACCCAAAGGTTGGCGGTTTGAACCCACCAGCTGCTCAATGGATAAAAAATGTGGCAGACTGCTGCCATAGGGTAACAGCCTTGGAAACGCTATGAGGCAGTTCTACTCCACCCTATAGAGTCACTAGGAGTCAGAATCGACTCGAAGGCAATAGGTTTGATTTGTTTTTTTTTGGGTGCCAGGCCATGAGCCTTCTGAAGGCTCTATGGAAAAATTCTTCCCTCTGTCTTACAACTTCTGGCAGCTGCCAACAATCCTTGGCATTCCTTAGTTTATAGCTGCATCACTCTACTCTCTGCTTCTGTCTTCTGATAGCACTCTTCTCGGTGTGTCTTCACCTCTTTTTATAAGGACACCTGTCACTGGGTTTAGGGCCCACCCTAAATCCAGAATGACCCTATCTTGAGATCCTTAACCAACTACATCTACAACGATCCAATTTCCAAATAAGGTCACCTTCTGTCGTTCCGGTAAGACACTATTCAAACCACCACATTTACCTGTGTGAAAAACTTAAGTAGTTCACGGGCATGCTTTCATAACTCTTAAAGAAAATGTTACATTTTTACAGTCTCTGAGTTTTGCAAAAGCAAAAAAGCAATATGTTCTGATCGTGAAGCTCAAATAGGAAAATAGCAGTCACAAGGCTCTAGTGGAGTGGGTTAGCGCAAAAAGGTTTTGATTGAACAAAACAGTACAGAGCGTAAAAGAAACTCAAGATCTCCAAGCTCCTGCTTTAACCTCTTGAGAACACAGCCTTCCCTTGAGTGATGACTTTTACATGCATTCTTTTGACATACCTTCCCCTACTTGTGATAGACAAGTCCTGCTATTATTTCATTATGAAAGAAGGAAATGAAGGAAAAGATAGGACATAATTTCGCTGTCTTGTTATCTGACTCCTTTCATAAAACAAAAACCTCTTATTTTATTGCTGATTGATGTTTAAATTGTACAATTAGTTATTATCTTCATCTTTTCTTTGTTGTTCTAGTCAGCATATTCATTCTTTAAAGCATGATTGGAATATTTTATCTTGAGTATTCTGATTTTAATGTAAAATAGAATGTGTGGGATTTTTTGTTTGTTTATAATTATTTTTGACATTTGCATAAAATGATTATGTTTTTAATCCATCAAAAGTTTTTTCCTAACATGAATTCTTTATCCTGTGCAGGTGGGGATATATATATATATATGGTGATGTAAGAAAGGATTTTATTTTTATTGAACAATCTTCATTTTTACTGTTTGTTGCCTTCACCTTCTCAAGTACCAAAGTAAAGGAAGAATTACATCATTGCAGGAACTCAATAATAGTAACAGAGGAGGTATGTTTAGCTAGAATATTAAAGGCTGATGGTAAAGAAATGAGTAAAACTCTGCCCCTGCTTTTAGAGTACTGAACAAAGCAGTAGTGAAGAAATAATTGTAATATAATGTGATACATGCTGCAGTGGTGGTATATACATGTTGTTAGGACATTTCAGAAGACAAGTTAGAGAAGGCTTCACTGGGGAGGTGACATTTAAGCTAAGTCTGAAAGGATAAGAAAGACTTCGCCAGGCAGAGGAGAACTTAGAGAAGGATAACCTAGGCAAGATAAACAGCATGAACTATGCTGTGTTCAGAAAATGGTGAGAAATTTATTGTGTCTGAAGAATAGGGTTTTGTGAAGCAGATAGGATATAATAGGAAATGAGGATGAGATGATAAAATAGATAGGAATCAAGTTGTAATGTGCTTTGTCCTAGTAGTAGGGGTAATATTTTGCAAAAATTAAATTGATGCATGTTACTGTCTCCTTTAAAGCATTTTTCATTGCATTCTACTGCTTCCAAAGCCAAGATGAAGCTTATCACCCCAAGAAAATACTGTAGAATAAAGTGGACTTAGGGTTAGCTTTGAGTCTCAAAACAGACCTTCTTGACCTCTTTAGAAAGACAGGAGTTGAGAGAGCCGGGTTTTGTAAGAGAGAGAAAAACCCAAACCCGTTGCTGTCGAGTCGATTCCGACTCATTGCGACCTTACAGGACAGAGTAGAACTGCCCCAAAGAGTTTCCAAGGAGCAGATGGTGGATTTCAACTGCCAACCTTTTGGTTAGCAGCCGAGCTCTTAATCACTGTGCCATGAGGGCTCTAGAGAGAGGAAAGGATTTACTAAATTCCTTGGTTTCTCCCTTAATACTTTAAAAGGCAGTCTATATGTATTTTGTAAGGTCCCTAGGTGGCACAGACAGTTTGCACTCAACTACTAACCTAAAGATTGGCAGTTCAAACCCACACCGAGGTACCGCAGAAAAAATGCCTGGCAATCTGTCTCTGTAAAGATTACGGCTAAGAAAACCCTATGGAACAATTCTACTCTGTAACACACGGGGGTCACCATGAGTCTGAATTGACTCAACGGCAACGGATTTGGTTTTGGTTTATACATTTTGTATAAGGGAATCTAATTCAGACAGGAAGGTTAAGATGGAAGAGCTTGCCTTCATAGTCTTCGTGGATTATAGCAGCAAGAAAAGAGGTAGGGAGAACAAGGAGGGCAGACTCCAGGATCCATGTTTTCTCTCTGCTGGTTCATGATTTTAGGCAGCACAGCAATTGGAGGTGAGAGGGTGGGGATATAGGGGGAAAAGCATTTACAAACATCCAAAAAATTGAAAAGACCAAGAACATTTGGAAACCCTAGTGGCGTAGTGGTTAAGAGCTGCAGTTGCTCACCAGAAGGCTGGCAGTTTGAATCCACCAGGCGCTCCTTGGAAACCCTATGAGGCAATTCTAGTCTGTCCTATAGGGTCACTATGAGTCTAAATCACCTCCACAGCAATGGGTTTTGGGTAGGGAAGAACATTTGGTCTAGTAACTCATTTTTTTGGAGCAGTGTTGTAAAGGCCACAAGCCTAGGAAAACCCCAGCCTTCACTCAGTGCAATGTCCACCGTGGCATGGGGAACGTGTAGAAGTGGTAGTAGATGACAGTCACAAAAACAGACCTGAAGCACATCTCCTGGCTCTTTGTGACCTGGGTATGTTCTACAGGGATCCCAGAAGTCCCCAAATGCTTCCGGGAGGCAACTTGAAGGTGTTGAGAATGCTGGTAGACTGGCATAGCCAGGGGTCACTAGAGAGAACATTCTGTGAGAGAATTTTAAGGTCCAAGGCAAATGACCAGGCTTCAGAGTTGCTACCACATCACCCCAAATACTGCACCTCCATGGTCACCAGTTCAGGAAGAATACCCATCCAGCCCTCCCAGCATGGATTAGCCAGCCAGCCAACCAATACATATGTATTGATACAGATATGAACGTGACAGGCAGAGTTTTCTGAAAGAGTGATTTTTTATTTGAGATCTGGGGGAAGATCTGGAGTGGGCTAGAACAGGGTGAATGAGGAGAACAGTGGCAGCAGATGAGGTCAGAGAGGTAGGCAGAGGCTGGAAGATACAGGGGCTTATAGACCATGGTAGAGAGTTCGGATTTTATTCTGGTTACAATGGGGAGTCATGGAAGGAGTTTATGAAGGGGAGTGACATGATCTGACCTACACATTAGATAGATAATTCTGGCTGCTGTTTGAAGGATGGACTGTAAGAGACAAAAGAGAAAACAGGGAGGCTAGGCACTGCTGGACATCTAGCCTCCTTGGCCTCTGCCCAATAAAAGTGAGTGGTACCTCCCAATCCTTGTGGCAACCAAAAATGCAGCCACAGAGTTGCTAATACCCCTAGAAGATCATACCATTCCCACTGAGGACCACTAATTTAAAATTATTTTTTAGTTAACAGAGAGCCAGTGGAAAATTATTAGCGTAGAGACGTTCAGGCATTGGTGTTTTGGAAGATACCAAAGCATTGTACAGATTGAAATGGGTAGAAATTAGTGGGTGAGAGTCCCATTCAGTGACTGATGCAATATTTCAGATAACAGATAATAAAAGCCTAGATTAAGATCATGGTATTTTAATGGGAGATGAATTAGAATCTAAAGATAGCCTAAAGCAGAATGAAAAAATCTGAAAGTCAATTAGACAGATTGAGGAAGAGAGAAGAATGTTCTCAATGACTCTGAGCTTTCTAATTTGGAAGAATAGGTAAATGATAATGCCATTAACCATATTAATGAATATAGGAAGAAAAGAAGATTGGAAGGACAAAGAGATAGAAGATAAGTTAGTAAATTCAATTTCATGGATAAACAGCTTGAAGGATCTGTGAAGAAGTTTTGCTTCTTATCCAATTTACAACCATCAATGCACTGAACAAGTATTTATTGTCTACCTACTATTTGTCTAGCACTGGGTATCTAGCCGTGAGCAAGACTGTCATGTTCCATGTCCTCAAGGAACTTATCATCTAATGAAGGTAAAAGACATTTCCACCAAGATTACACACATAATTATTTAACTACAATTTTAATGAATGCAGTTGTGATAAGTGCAAAAAAGAGTTTGGAATCCAGTGAAAGATTAGCCTAATTAGTCTGGATGGTAAGGAGACTCTAGCCCTTCTTATGCCCTAATTTTCCCAATCACACTTCTTCAGGTGCCTCAGCATTGTTAGGGTATGACACTGGTTGGGAATCATTAAGATGATCTATTCTGCTTCTCCTTACCCACTATCTTCTTGTAATGTCTGGGCCAGGCTTGCAATCTTTATTCTCCATGACCTTCATGTAAGAATAGGGCTGTTACATCATCCATGAATACAGAATGCCCACAAATAAACCATTGTGAAAAATAATAAAACATTTTTCCCTATCCAAATCCGAACTTATCCTTTTATTACCAAAAATCCCCTAACTCTTGGTAGCGTTGTGAGAATAACTGACCTTGCATCCATGTATTGACTTAATATTTCCATGGAGATGGCTCCTTACATCATCTGTGTCCTTATACCCAAGAATTATTTGGTATACCTGGAAATGTTTATCTGCTTCTCAATGTCACTTCCCCCACCATCTCCATGAAACTCCATGTTTGCTTTCCTGATTCCTATCAGCAGCCTATAAAAAAGCTGGTTCTTTAAGAAATTGTATGAGAACAACTATTTGTATTTAAAAAAAAAAAATTAGACTAATGGGGCACAACAGTCCAGGGACAAGGACTAAAAGGCAGGAGGGGACAAGAAAGCTGGTAATAAGGAACCTAAGGTTGAGAAGGGACAGTGTTGACATGTCATGGGGTTGTTAACCATTGTCATAAAACAATATGTGTACTGTTTAATGAGAAACTACTTGTTCTGTAAACCCTCATCTAAAGTACAACAAAAAAAAAAACCTGTTGCCATCGCGTAGATTCAGACTCATAGTGACCGTGTAGGGCAGAGTAGATCTGCCCCATAGGGTTTCCAAGGAGCAGATGGTGGATTCAAACTGCCGACCTTTTGGTTAATAGCCGCGTTCTTAACTACTGAGTCACCAAAATAAAAAGCCAGTCTCACAAGATCGCATATGGTTCCCTCAAAACCAGCAGGTCCTCAGCCAGAATCTTTGTGAGTATTCATGGCAGCACACAAGAAGGCTGAAAAGATTACCCAACGTACCCCCTCCATACCACAAAGGAGGTAAAGTCTCAATAATTTTCATAATAAAAAGAAGGGCTAAAAGTGGACTTTGCTGAGTTATGAAACTCTAGAGATAAACTAAGTTTCTTCTTCCTATAATCTTGCCAATTGATGTTCATAGGATTTATCTTCAAATCATTCATTATTGAGTTGGCCAGGAGTCATAGCATCAACATAAGGGAAATGTGAACATTCTTCCGTGTTTTACGATTTTCATTGCCAATTTTTATAAATAATTTAAACAAATAAGTCACTAATACTGTTTCACTTAGTTTGAAAAATCAACATTTGTATAAACTTATGAATTTTGCCCCTCAACCCAAACCGTAGTTAGCTATACTTTTTTCATACATAAACTGAAATAAAACATTCAGGAAATCAGTTGATACACACACACGCTCTACTTTTTAAAAATAGTTTCACTTTGACTATAGAAACGGACCCTAAGGTGACATTGTCTGTTACATTCTTGAACAAATCTAAAATATTATAATCCAGGCTACAGTGGAAATAAAAAGTTTAACAACTATCTGTACAAACACATCTCAGATCTAAAGGATCATGAATTCATAAAGCCCCCAACTGTCTTAGTTATCTAAGAAATACCACAAGTGGATGGCTTTAACAAACAGAAGTTTATTCTCTCACAGTCTAGTAGGCTAGAAGTCCGAATTCAGGGTGCCAGCTTCAGGGGAAGGCTTTCTCCCTCTGTCGGCTCTGGAGCAAGGTCCTTGTCGTCAATCTTCCCCTGGCCTAGGAGCTTCTCAGTGCAGGGACCCCAGGTCCAAAGGATGCGCTATTCTCCTGGCACTACTTTCTTGGTGGTCTGAGGTCCCCGTCTTTCTGCCTACTTCTCTCTATTATATCTCAAAAGAGATTGACTCTAGATACATCCTAGTCTTGTAGATTGAGTACTGCCTTGTTGACATAACTACCTCTAATCCTACCTCATTAATATCATAGAGGCAGGATTTACAACACACAGGAAAATCACATCACATGACAAAACGGTAGACAATCACATAATACTGGGAATCATGGCCTAGTCAAGTTGGCACCCACTTTGGGGGGATAAAATTCAATCCATAACACCAATCATCCTGCAAATACATGATAACTCTGTTAAGAAAACGTAGGTAAATAAAAGGTTATGGAATTTTGATTAGTTAAATCAAGGTGCTTCTAGGAAAGAAAAGGATAATTTTGCGTCTGTAATGTGCTATTTTACTATCATCACTGACAGTTTGAGGAGTCTCTGGGTGATGTAAACCGGTAAGCGCTCAACTACTAACTGCAAGGTTGGTGGTTCGAACCCAATCAGAGGCACCTTGAAAGAAAGGCCTGATGATCTGCATTCAAAATGTCACAGCCTTGAAAACCCTATGGAATGCAGTTCTACTTTGCAACACATGGGGTTGCCATGGGTTGGAACTAACTCAAGGGTAACTGGTTTGGGTTTTTGGTATTGACAGTTTGAAGACTACAGACTTCTGTATCTCTTTGTAGACTAGACAGGGTCTCTGAAACATACACAGTGGAGTAATTATGGCGCTTATTTCATTCCTATTGATGTCTAATTAGGAAATGTGCAGAAAATCGTGTATTAAATTACTCCATGCATTTTTAAGAAGTACAAGTAATACAATGTATACATGAAAGCATAAATAAATAAGTACAAATCACCTTGATTCAATTTCAATTACAGTTCCAGTGAATATAAAATAAATTGCTTTTCTGATATTATAGTTATGTGTCTTTTTAAAAAACATTGTTTCTCTTTTGGTGATTAAAAATGATGTCTGTGGGAAACTTTGAACTACCTCAATAATCAAGGCCAGAAAGGAGATGATGGTAAACAGATTCAAATCCTAGGGCATAATTTCAAGCAAATGCATTTAGATAATGAGGTCTCACTTAGCTATAATCTCTCTGGGAGCCTCTATTCAAATTCTCAGAAATGGGAACCCGGGAAACACAAGCTGATGCAATATTCTGAAAAATCCTTCAGGGAAAAAAACATCTACAAAACAAGGACATCAAATGAATTGTGTTCAAGAATTTAAACCAAAATGCTAAAGCTAAAAGAGCAACTCATGAGAAAGCAAAATTATTTCACATTATCATTTTAAATCATGCTCTCTGCTTGGGTACTGTGATAATTACTTTGAAGAATATATTTCCTGTATCTGAAACTTGAAAACCTTAGTTATTTTGTCTACAACGGTTTAAAAAAAAAAAAAAAGCATTCTTTTTACAATATCATTTGGCTTAATAAAAGTAATAAAACTACAAACTCCCCCCAAAAGCATGGTATTTTTAAAATAGCTCCCCCTCTGGCCACACTCTCTTGAAAAAATATTAAAGCAAGGTTAATGTCCATAGTAAATCACTTGACATTTGAGAAAATTTTTATGAGTTTGAATATGAAAGTACTTATGAGAAATATTTGCATTTTGCCACTGCATAAAAAACAGCAAAACGTAAATGAGATAGAGAGAATTTAATTAAAAACTTTTCTTGTCATTCTTGAATAAACCATTCTACCAAACCATTGTGATAATATTCTCATTGACTAACATGAAAAAAAGTTTTTAATTTAAAATAGTTTTCTAGAAGTATAAACAATCCTCACTCTAATCTCGGTTACAGTATAAAATGTTAATATATGATTAGTAGGCTACTTTTGAATCAGTATTACAAGGTAATCACTGTGATATTTGTTTCCCTACGTTAATGTATCTGTGTTAGTGTCCTGTGGCTGCCAGAACAAATCACCACAAGTGTGGTGGCTTAAAACAACAGAAAGTTCTTCTCTCACAATTCTGGAGGCCAGAAGTCTAGTATCAAGGTCTTGGCACGGCTGCACTCCTTCTGCAGGGCTCTGGTGGAGAATCTGTTCCTTTCCTCTTTCAGCTTCTGGTGGCTGTAGGTATTCCTTGGCTTGTAGCCATATCACTCCATCTCTGCCTCCATTGTCACATCACCTTCTCCTCTGCGTGTCTGTGTCAAAACTCCCTTTGTCTCTCTCTTATAATGATACATGTGATTGCACTTAGGGCCCAGCAGGATAGTCCAGGATAAACTCTTTCTCTCAAGATCTTTTACTTAGTCACATCTTTTGCCATATATAGTTATATTTATTCTTATGCCTTTCATGGTACTATTTATAGGCTCCAAATATGGACATATCTTTTGGGAAGTCATCATTCAGTCCACAGTATCCCATGGAAAAAAAATTAGTTCTATGAATTTAACAAGATAGAAAAACTAGTGATAATTTCTATAGTCAAAATTCTTAAGCATTATCCAGTATTTATATATTATCTCCTTGCAATGATGCAAACAGTAGTCTCACAGAGTACTTATAAAATTTAGAATCCTGGATAGAACAGGAAAGAATATTACAGCTTACCTAGTATGAAATCTACATTATAAATTTGTTTCTGAATTATAAAAGATGCTCCAAGTAAAAGAAAAAGATTATGTTTGGTACCCATTCATGCTTCTTCTGCTGTCTGTTCAACATCTTTAACTACTTCTATTTTTCTACTGGGTCAGCTGCCTTTTTCATACTGATTTTAAGAGCTCTTTGTATATTAGGTACACTGGCCCTTTGTTTAGCAAACATATCACAATTTTTTTCTCAAGTTTGTGGATTTTTGACTGTCTTTTTATTTTATTTATGATGATTTTTCCCTAGAACTTTTTCAGTAGTAACTTTAGAATTATTCACTTGGTGTCTTTAGTTTTAATGATATTCCTTAAAATGTCTACCTCACTCACCCATGTCTTCTTCTCACACATTTATGATTTTGTTTAATAAAATGTATCTCTTTGATTCAGCTAAACTTGATTATGATATAAGGAGTAAAATAGATGTCTCTATTTCTAATTTTCCAAATGACTAGCCACTTATTTCAATATCATTTACAATCTCTTTCTCCCTCTGATTTGAAATTATAATACTTCCTGTGGTAGGAAGGGGCCCTGGTGGCACAGTGGTTAAGGGTTTGGCTGCTAACCAAAAGGTTAGCAGTTTGAATCCACCAGCTGCTCCCTGGAAACCTCATGGGGCAGTTCTACTCTGTCCTACAGGGTTGCTATGCGTTGGAAGCAACTCAGAGGCAACGGATTTTTTTGGTTTAAAGATGTCCATGTCCTAATCCCCAGAACCTGTGAATGCATTAGATTGCATGGAAAAGGGGAATTAAGATTGCAGATGGAATGGAGAAAGTCAACAAGTGCAAAAGCTATTTCTTGAAAAGAAAAGGAAATTTATGAAATGCAGAAATCTATTGTGATCTGTAAGAAAAAAAGAGAAAAGACACCAAGTTCTGAAACAGAGCTTATCGATATATCTACAGGAAAAACAAAAAATATATAGTATTAAGAATTGCTTTATGTCAATAAATTTGAAAACTTAGATGAAATGGGTAGTTTTTAAGGGAAATATAAATTACTATTGATAATATAAATTATAATTGATAAAACTTAAATTAACAATCATTAAAGAACTTAATGAATAATCAAAAATCCCTTCTTACTCCCACAAAAGACATCAGGACCACAAAATTTTAAAACAAGTTTTATAAAACCTTGAAAAAACAGGTAACTTCTTTATTATACAAAAGATTTAAGGGAGTAGTAGAAATAGAGGAGGAGTGGTTGAACTCTGTTCATGAAGCAGGTATAACTTTAATATCAAGATGGAACAATGAAAAAACCGAAGAAAAGAAAATTATAGGCTAATGTCCATTATTAATTTAGATGTAAAAAAAAAAAGTCTAAATAAAATTTAACAAATTATATTCAGCAGTGAATACTTTTTTAAAAAGTATGGCAAAGTATGGTTATTACAGAAAAGAAAGAATAGCTCAATCTCAACAGGTCCAGAAAAGTATTAAATAAAATTCAGCAATCATTTATTTACAATTTAAGAAAATCTCTTAGCCAATCAGGAGTAAAAAAAAGCTCTATCAAAAACTGGCCACAAATACCACACTTAATGGTAAAACAGTAGAAACATTGACATTAAAATACATAAGAATTAGAAAGAAAGAGACAAAACTGTACTTACAGAAGATGTCTATGTTTGACTATACAGAAGATCTGGAAGAATCTATAAATCTATTTAAATTAAATCTATTAATGTTCCAATCTACTATTAGAACTAATAACAGATTCCAACAACTTTGTTGGATATAAAAATATCAGATATAAAAATCAGTAGCATTCCTATATACCTATAATAATGACTTAGAAAATACAATATTCCCTAAAGCCTAAGAGGGCCAAGGTGGCACAATGGTTAAGAGCTTGACTGCTAACCAAAAAGTCAGCAGTTTGAATCCACCAGCTTGCTTCTTGGAAACCCTATGGGGCAGTTTTACTCTAAGACTACAGTACACTTGACCCAAGCCATGGTGTTTTAAACTGCCTCATATGCATGTGAAAGCTGACAATGAATAAGGAAGATTGAAGAAGAATTGATGCCTTTGAACTGTGGTGTTGGCAAAGAATATTGAATATACCATGGACTGCCAAAAGAACAAACAAATCTGTCTTGGAAGAAGTACAACCAGAATGCTCCTT
>NW_004444227.1:533819-546298 GCF_000243295.1 Trichechus manatus latirostris
ATCATGCTTGGTAAAGTACAGGGTCAGCAAAAAGAGGAAGACCTTCAATAAGATGGACTGACACAGTGGCTGCAACAATGAGCTCAAACATAGTAACAATTGTGAGGATCGAGCAGGACCGGGCAGTGTGCAGGGATTGTGAGGGTGGCGCACGACTGGGCAGCATTTTGTTCTGTTGTACACTGGTTAGCTGTGAGTTGGAATTAACTTGACAGCACCTAACAACAACAACATAGGGTTGCTATGAGTTGGAATCGACTCAATGGCAACAGGTTTGGTTTTGGGGAAAGTTTAAGAAGACGTATTAGGCCTAAGAATATATACTAGTCTAAGAACATAGGAGAAAAAATATCTATCAAAATATACCCAGAATATTTTTGGAGAAAGTTGCAGAAAATTATTAAGGACTAGGAAAGAAGACTTGATTCAATGCAGAGTTTTATACCATGCACATGTTAGGAAACGTTCACTGTTGTTAAGATGGCAAACCTCCCCAAGTCAATCTATAAATTCAGTGCAATTCAAATAAAAAATTCCAAATAGAATTTTCATGGAACTTGAGAGATGATCTAAAAATTCACACAGAAGAGCAAACAATCATAACTAAGATAATTTTGAGGGAGAATATACATGAGGCATGTAGAGTAAGAGTGAGGGCAGTGGTGGCTCAATGGTAGAATTCTCGCCTTCCATGTTGGAGACTCTTGAAGCCACCACTTGTGCCTCAGTGGAAACTTGTGTGTTGCTATGATTCTGAACAGGTTTCAATGGAGCTTCATGACTAAGACAGACTAAGAAGAAAGGCCTGGCAATCTGCTTCCAAAAATCAGCCAATGAAAACCTTATGGATCACAACTTTGCTATCCTCAACCGATCGTGGGGATGGTGCAGGACTGGGATTGGGCAGCATTTTGTTCTGTTGTGCATGGGGTTGCCATGAGTCATGGGCTGGCTTGATGCAGCTAATAACAATATAAGAAAATCTATCCAGTCACGTGGCCCCCTGATAGGGAACAAATCAATCAACTCAAACACACGTCATTTTTTCTAACTGTCTCTAATTCATAAGTTTTGATTAAAATGCAAGTATAATATATTTATTTAGCATTTAATAGTTCACCAGGCATCTAATTCTGACTCTCAGAACTAGGACATAGACCATTATCCCCATGTTGTAGATAAGGAAACTGAACCGAGGGTAAATAAATGATTTGCCTCTGGTCACTCAGTTACTATATGACAGAGCTATAAATCGAGCAAGAATCTTAAAACTCTAACTCAGTATTCTCTCCACTACATCATGCACAAGGATAAAATATATGCTAATATGAATCTAAAATTGAAACCATGATTGTATCACGCAACTTCGAAATGAAATTACTCATGCTTTTAAATTCAATTGAAGCTGAATGTTCCTGGGGATACAGAGAAACAGAAGAACCTGTTCAGATCTGAACTTTCTCTTTTAGATTGCAGCCTTTAATTTCAAGGAGTCTTTAATTTTTACTTTCATTGTCTATACAAGCTCATGGATAAAAAAATTGTTAATATGTTGTTGATATATCAAGTTTGAAATGTCAAGGGGTGAAAAAGAAGGTATAAACTAAAGAAACTAATCGCAGAAAGCATGTTCTACTCAGTACTGTCCAATAATGTCGCCGCTAGCCACATGTGGCTATTTAAACTTAAATTAATGTGGCTAGTGGCTACCATATTCAACAGCGTAACTATAGAATATTTCTATTGGTAGAAATTTCTATTGGACAGTGATTTTTTTTTGTTTTTTTCAGAGTGATTTTTATCTTTGAAGATTTACAGTAAAAATGATAAAGAAATTAAAATAAGGAGTCTTCTACAATAAGAAAAATCTAGTTACTATGTATCTTAACAATCATTTCCAAAATCAAATTATTTCATACACTACAGCTGGTCAGCTAAGGTAGTGAAGAGAACTTTAACCAAATTTTAATAGAGATGGATTAATGTAAAAGAACATAAAATTTGCATTGGAAGAAGGTCCAATGTCTAATTCTGAATCAGAAATTTAGTATAAAGGTAAACAACGTTAAATATTTATCTTACCTTCATAATTTTAAAAAAGAAAAGAAAGTAGATAACTGGTGTCATGAATTGAATTGTGTCCTCCAAAAGTATATGTCAACTTGGCTAGGCCATGATTCCCATTACTGAGTGATTGTCCACCATTTTGTCATCTGAAGTGATTTCCCTATGTGTTGTAAATCCTACCTCCATGCTAATGGAGTCCTGGTGGCACAGTGGTTAAGAGCTTAGGCTGCTAACCAAAAAGTCAGCAGTCCGAACCCACCAGTTGCTCCTTGGAAACCCTATGGGGCAGTTCTACTCTGTCCTATAGGGTCACTATGAGTCAGAATCAACTCAGCAGCAACGGGTTTGGTTTTTTGGTTCTGATGGTGCTAATGAGGTAGGATTAGTGGCAGTTATGCTAATGAAGCAGGACTCAATCTACAAGATTAAGCTGTGTCTTAAATCAATCTCTTTTGAGATATAAAAGAGAGAAGTGAGCAGAGAGACATGGGGACCTCATACCACCAAGAAATAAGAGCCAGGAGAATAGAGCATCTTTTGGACCCAGGGTCCCTGCGATGAGAAGCTCCTCAACATAGGAAGATTGATGACAAGGACTTTCCCCAAGAGTGGACAAAATAAAAAAGCCTTCCCCTGGAGCTGGCACCCTGAATTCAGACTTCTGGCCTATTAGACTGTGAGAGAATAAATTTCTCTTTGTTAAAGACATCCACTTGTGGTATTTCTGTTATAGCAGCACTAGATAACTAAGACAATTGGTAAATAAGAGAAAATAAAAAGAACATTCCATGGCATTCAGAGTTTATAGCAATGCCAGCATAGCAAGCAAATCAGAAAAGTATGCTCAATAACACAGTTAGGACACTATCGGAATTAGGGTAGAGTAATCTTGCCATTTGATTATAGAAATTACAAGTGCAGAGTAGAAAATCTAAAACAATAAGGCAGAATTTTTTTTTAAAAAACGTATTTTATAGCAGGCAAATCAACTCTGATTTAAAGTCCAAGAAATGTATTCTTAGTTCCATCTCAGAATAAAGACATATGGTCAGGATCCCAAACGCAGACTCCTAGCCAGGTGCCTTACTCAATCCCAATGTGCACTTCTGGCAAAAGCACTCATTACTGGTACTATCTTGTGTCTCTCCCTGATGAAATAGGTTGCACCTACATGAAAGCCTCAAGGACTCTTTTTTTACCCCTTTATCTTCAGACCCATACCAAAGGTAGGCAAACACTGGGTTCCACATAGCCTTCCAAGGTGGGGGGTCTTAAAAACTTACCCAGCCTTCATCTCATTATCCCAATAATATGACAGGAGGAAAGCAAAGAACAAAAGGAGAGCCGATAAGGTACACAATGCAGAAAAGAGCTGACAGAACATGTGCTCAGTCTAGTGCCATTTATAATAAATTGACTTCTGGCCTGTTATATCCTTGACCTATATATGAGTCCCTGTTTTCTGGTAGATGCTCTAGAGTGGAGGAGAAATATTTTTTCAACAGTCTGGCAAAGACAAAATATATTTACTTGCAAAATATCTCCTCTGAAATCAATTGAGGAAAACACAAATGATCCATAGTTAGAAGGCTTTGTGAGCAGCTTATTCGGACCTTTCTAACAAGAAAGAATTAGTTGGAAATCTAAAGATAGGTGGTAAAGCTGAAGTGATCACAAGTGTTTCCAAGATGATACCAAGAGGCAGAGAGGTGTTGTAGAAGGAGGACAGGCTCTAGAGACAGGTGGACGTGTGTTCAACTCAAGCCTGGGCCTCTGACGGGCTGTATAGAAGGAGCTGATAGCCATCAAATCAGCTACACTACCTGTAGCTATCTAGGAATAAAGATATCTATCTTGCAGAAAAGGTGATACACAATGAAGACAAATATAAAGAATTTTCAAAAAATTCAAAGTTGCCACTGTTGGGTATCCAATGGGAAGGAAATCAACAAGCAAAGAAAACTAGCTTTTATTAAAAATAGTAGTTTTACATATTCATTAGTAAATTATTTCAAGGATGAGAAGAGTAATTAAAACACAAACAAAAAAACAGAAAAAGTTGGCTAAAGCCTAACATCTAAAGATAATTGAAACTGACTGCAAAACTGTGGAAATAAAATCTGACCACTGTAGATTAGCATTAGCAGGGGTCTCAGTGCAGATACTGTCAAAGATCAAGGCAGGAAGCATAAGCGTGTGAAGCAGCAGGGAGTGGTGCAGTCTGTAGAAAACCAAAGAGGCTGAACGAGTCTAAAGGTATTCATATTTTAAAATGTTTAAAAATTGTGTGTGCCACACAAAACAATCTGCAGGCCAAATTTTTCCTGAGGGCTGCCAGCTTGAAACCTTGCACACAAAGCAAAGACAAACTCCAATCTACACACAAATTATGTAGAATTATGAAACAAAAAAAATATACTGTCATCAATTTAATTCACTGTGTGCCAGAAAGAGATGAGGATCTGGGAAAACAAATGCTACCTAACTTCTTCTTCCTTTTTTAAATTGAATTGTGGTCATTACTCATCCCACATCTTTCTCCTCCTGTCCTAATCTTAGGGAAGGATAATAGGAGGCATTAAGGACAAACAATAAAGAAGGGTGTGGTGAGAGAAATACAGAGCCATCCTCAAAATACCCCATACCAGCAACAATGGTAAAGGAGACTCCCTTAGAAAAAGGAAAATGTTCCTGAAAAGATGAGGGAAAATAACTTGCCTAGAATAGAGAGGGTAGCAGATAATCCCTTTCTTCCTCCTCCTTTACTGCCTTGAGTAGAAAGAATGAATTTGAACTTTTATACTGTACCCATTGCTGTCAAGTTGATTCTGACTCATAGCAAGCATATAAGACAGAGTAGAACTGCCCCATAGGGTTTCCAAGAAGCAGCTGGTGGATTGTACTGCTGACTTTTTGGTTAGCAGCCAAGCTCTTAACCACTGGGCCACCAGGGCTCCTGAGGCCTTTATAGGAGAATTAAAGGGAGCTGATGGAGCAATGGATTTTTTGGTCTTTTTGCTTTTGTGCTTTAAATCTTTTAACTTATGAGTTTTTAGGGTTTTGCTTTTTGGGACAGAGGACATTTGGGGATCTTTTGGGCATTTCAGATCCTGGGGATATTTTATCTCTTCTGGACTGAGTAATGTTATTTTTTCTTGAAGACACAAAATCCACATGAACCCATTGCTGTCAAGTCGATTCCAACATATAACGACCCTATAGGACAGAGTAGAATTGCTCCATAGGATTTCCAAGGAGCAGATGGTAGATTCGAACTGCCGACCTTTTGGTTAGCAGCTGAGCTCTTAACCACTGCACCACCAGGGCGACCTTAAAGACACAAGGATGGAAAAAGTAAAGAACTGGTTGTTTAGGACTGACTCTGAAACTTAGGCTTAAGTATAAGAAGTAAACGATACCTGTATATGTCTTTCTGAGTTCTTGTAACAGAATAATTGTTATTTCTTTTGATTGCCCAGCATTTGAACCCTTTTCTGTATTTGGGAAATTCCACACCTTATGAATTTTGATGGGTGACAAAGTCTCCTTGCCCACTATAGAAGCCAATACTCTCTTTCCTAGTCTCCCTTGCAGGTAAAATAAAATGTACCCAGGTCCCACTTTGATTCAGGAGCTAGTGATACAAGGAAGCAGGGACCGTGCAACATCTACTCCAGAAGCAGCAGTGGTGGCAGTTCTAGCAGCAGTGTCTAGTGTTCTTCATCAGTGGTGTCAGCTATTTCGGATGCGGTGTCTGGGTAGTTGGGTCTTCATGGGACTAGTGACTTCAGACTTAGTTCCTATCTGTGTAGCTTCTAAGCTTGCTTCTCCTGTGCTTCCAGAGATTCTGCAAGGTAGCCAATATGTTTTACTAAAATCCTTTTTTGCTTACGCTTGACAGAGCTGGCTCCTACTGTTTACAACTAAAAACTCTGACGGGTACAGCTCTGAGGTCCAATCCACCAGGAAAGCAAAGATAGAGTTCAACATATAGGCTCTGTTAGAAACAAAGTGTGCCTTGTGTTGTACCATTGGGAATCTGAGCATGGGAGCACTGGTGAGAGTGTGAAGAATTAATTCAAGAGTTAGGTCTACTTATACTGATATTCTACTGAAACTACACTTTCTGAGGTCACCTATGATTTTCTTCCTGCTAAATCCAGTGGCCTTTTTTCACTTCTCAAAGTTGACCTTTCTGCCATATTTGCTACTGTTGACCACTCCTTCCCTTTGGAAGCTCTGTTATACCTTGACTGGGAGCACCTTGAGGACAGAGATTGATCATGATTATCTTTGTATTCCTAGCACAATGCATTTTGCCTTTCACATGGCACTCAATGAGATTTCAATGAATGAATGAATATATATTGAATTTTAACTGTGATTAAAGGAGCAAGCCTGATTGACTAGAGAACACAGTAAATATCGGTTGAATAGTGAAAAAGTAACAGTAATCAATTTTGAGTGTTTTTAACCCATTTTAATCACAATGATTAATAACAGCATATAAGCAAACTGTACTTTTAATGTAAACAAATAAGACAGGTAATTTTCTTATAACTAAAATGTATCAATGGGATTGGTCTGTTTATTAGCATATGTTGATTTATCAATTAAATTGGAGAGTAAAAAGATAATGAAAGAGCTACAAAATCTGCATGTAGTTGTCAAGATCCCAAGGAACATCAAAAGGCCTGTGGATATTCAGTTAACCATACAAGTCTTTACCTCAACAAAACCAAAAGTACCCTTGATGATTTAATAATACCACTTCACTTTCTGGGTCTTCAGACATCACCAGGTCAATGTTCATCACAACTAGATCAAAAACTCTGAAGATAAAAGTAATTTTTACCTGGACAAAACTGAACCAGCTCTGTGAGAGATTTATAGTTAAACACTCATACCAAGATCAAACATATCTCAGTCTAACCAGATAGCAATCTCCTGGGCATTAATTGCTGAGGAATAGTAGTTGGTAATCTGCCCATGTTCCAAATCTGGCTCACTATCTGTTTTATAAATAAAATTTTATTGGAACATAGCCATGCCCATTTATTTTCCTATTGTCTACGCCTGCTTTTTGCTCTGTAACAGTAGAGTTGAGTACTAGGACAAAGACAGTATGGCCCACAAAACCTGAAATACTTACTATCTGGCCCTTTACAGAAAAAGTTTGCTGAGCCCTGATCAATAAGATATGGAGAAAGGGAAGAGATCAAATTTAGATTTCTGGACTTGTATAAACGGGCCCTGAAAATGGGAATTCTTTTGGGTCTTTTATCCTACCATCAGAACTAAAGCTCTCACCTAACCCCTAACCTTTCACTATTACCAGGGCTTGTAACTGTGATAGTTTATGGTAATTAAACTTTGTGATTAGAGATCGATGGTATATCAGAATTCAATATCCACTTGTAAATTGTCCTAAGTCTTATTCCCATATTCTTACACTGTCCTCACTTTTTCAAAAATAATAGTCTCCTTTTTACTGACATTCTTTCTCCTTCTGACAACTCTTGGCCAATCTGTTTCTCTACTCCTCTTTTCTACAAATTTCTTAAAAATAATACTTCCTTATATACAGGTTTTGTTCTTAACACTATTTTCTTGAAGCTCTACATTTGCTCATGCGTCATATTATCTGCTTCCGCAGCTTTCACTTGTACATTTCATCCTGTGCAGCTAATTCCCCCTAGCCTTGACCTTTCCTTCCTTTAAACCCCATACCTGCATTTCCAAATGCTTTACATCTTCCTGTGGGTGTGCTGCTTTCCTACTCACACTTGTCTGGTTTGACATCTAAATCATTATATCTGCCCATAACAACAAATCATAAAATACACATAGAAATGGCACAACTATTCATTACTTACATTCCCTAACTCAGTTAATCGAATTACTCTCCTACTGCTTGTCAAAGCTAGAAACAAGGGAACCCTCTCACCAGCTACATCCAACCAAACTTAACACTCTGAAGATTCTTGAGTTTAAAAAGTATCTAGAAATTGGCTCCTTCATGTCATTTCCATTACTCTATTTTATATCCTCATCAGTGAGTACCTTTGAAATAGCTGTGTTCCTACCTTCAGTTGGCTATTTCTCTAATTCATCCCTCCTATGTTCCCACAGTTACCTTTCTTTAATACAAATCGGATCAAGAAACATCTCATTCAAAAACATTCAAATTCCTCATTGACCTACAAAGCAAAGACAACAATGTTCAGAAGGGCATTCAAGGCTGCTTATGCCCTAAGTTACCTTTTCAGACTTATTTCCAACTAAACCTCATCATGAAATTTAAACTCTAATATCATTGGATTATTTTCCATTTTCCAAACATAGCTGTGACATAAGAGTTGAGCCATTCTACCCAACCCACACCCCTATGCCAACCATCCTACAACGCACTTGAGGAACAATAGGGGTCATAGCTTTGCTGACAACTAGATTTTGGTTTGCCGAGAACTCTATGCAAGCTAGATGGATTTTAAGATGGGGAAGGAGAAAAGGAGGACTGAGAAATGTGGTTAGAAAGGCTGCAGAAGAGATTATTGGAAAGAGGCAGGAGGAATAAAGCAATTATAAACCCATTGCCATCAAGCTGATTGTGACTCATAGTGACTCTATAGGACAGAGCAGAACTGCGCTATAGGGTTTCAAGGAGCAGCTGGTGGATTTGAACTGCTGACCTTTTGGTTAACAGTCAAATGCTTAACCACTGGGCCACCAGGGCAAGGCAATTATGAAAAAAAAAAAAAACTTTGCAGAAAGAGCAGCAGTATTTTCAGGAGACTTTTAGGATGTTTTGCTGTATGACTTCCTCCTCTGTTTTCCCATTAAACCTTTAGTAAGTCTGTATTTTTAAGCAATATTTTCAGAATTGGATTTATTTAAGGGCTAAAACTGAGACTTCTGGCCTGAAGCTATGCATGAGGTGGGTCCAAGAAGAATTTGGATTCCATTTAACTCTGTATATTGTGCCTCTACCTTCATATTGTAAGGTCCCTGGGTAGCACAAATGGGTTGCAGCTTGGCTACTAACCAAAAGGCTGGCATTACAAATCCACCCAGAGGCATTTCAGAAGAAAGGCCTGGAGATCTACTTCCAAAAGATTACAGCCATTGAAATCCCTATGGAATGCAGTTCTACTCTGACATACATGGCGTCACCATGAGTCATAATCAACTTGACGCCAAGGGATGTGGTTTACCTTTATATTGTAAATTTTCTTGAAGGCATGAATCATGTTTTATAATACCCAATCTCTGTTCATGCAATTGATTTGAATTCTAACCAGCTCTAGCCTAGTATATTTCTCCTGCACTTTCTATTTTAATACTGTCTCTGTTCTAGCCTCCCAATCTTTCACAATATAATCAGGTGGACAAATGAGTTGGCTCCCTTCCAAAATCTTATCTCCTGTATAATCCTATTGCTGTCACCAGCACAGCACATACTCAGAAGAGCTCCTTGAGTCTATTCATTCATTCCCTGAATCAGAAACCTAAAGCTGTTAAGACTCTTTAGAAAACCGCTGTTCTGTTAGACATCTTTCCTACTACCAAACAACTGTTGCTGGATGTTGCCCCTTCTCTCATTAAATAGCATTAGATATGAGACACTTTTAATTAAGCTCAGGATATTCTATCTTTGCCGATCTCTTCAGTGCACTAAATTAGAGCATGCGATTGATGTTTAAAAGAAAATCATGCCAGATAATGCTCTAACACTGTTAACAAGAAAGACAAAATACTTGTTCCCATTGGAGTTACATTCTAGTTCAGCAAGAAAACAAACAAAGTAAGAAAATATCAGATAATAATAAGTCTATGAAGAAAATAAAACAGGGTGAAGTGATAGAGTGACTGAGTGGCTGCTTCAGATTTGTTTGTTTGTGTACATTATAGAAGTGAGGCAATTGAGTTCTTTTGAGACATTTGAGCTGTGACCTGAATGACAAGAAGGCAGTTATGGAAATATCTGAGGAAAGAGCATCCCTGGCTGAGGGAACAGCAAGTTCACTGGCTCTAAGGCAAGAATTAGCTTGGCATAATCAAGAAACAGAAAGAAATGCAGTGTAAGAGAAAAAAAATTAATGGTTTAAAACAATGACAAAGATGTAAGCATGAACTAGATTGCACAAGGCCTTATAAACTGGGGTAAAGAGATTGAATTTTCTTTTAAGTGAAGTAGGAACACTTTTGGAAGGTTTTAAGCAGGGGATGAGATCTGATTTACATTTTCTTAGAATGACTCTGGCTGTCTAGAGATTAGACAGTAAGTGGGCAAGAGAGGAAGTAGGGACACCAGTTAGAAGACTCCTGAAGAAGTCTAGGCAAAAGAAGATGGTGGCTTGGACCAGGGTGGTACAAGGGACATAGAAGTGGACAGATGTGAAATATGTTTTGAAAGGAGAAAGAACTGAATGGATTGGGTGTAAGGGTGAGGGAGGGGAAAGAAAAGGATCAATTCTGACTTATAGGTTTTTGGTTTAAACAAAATGAGTTGGTAAAGATTGGGAGAGGAGCAGATTGGGGGTAAGGGGGACAATCAAAATTTCTATTTTGGCCGTATGAAATTTGAATTGTTTATAAGACATGCAAGGGGAAACATCACTGTAGGTAGCTGGATATATAAATCTGAAGCTCAGTGTGAAGATAAGAGATGACATATAGCCTTAGGACTCAATGAAGACATGTGCAGAGGAGTGATGAAAGAGAAAGAAAGGAAAGACGAGGTCCCACGAACACTGAGAGGCCAGGAGAAGAGAAGGTAAAGTTATGAGTTAAGGAGGCAAAGTTACCAGTTACATAGGCAAAGTTATGAGTTACGAGGCAAAGGAGGGAATGAACTCTTCTTCTCCACTGAACTCCAGGCTCCTACATCCAATGCCAATTTTGTAATGATTTCCAAACAACCAACAAGATATTCTTTTACTACGTTACTGTTTGCGGCAATTATAGGATTTGCCTGTGAGCCACTGATCAAATGTGCTTATTTGTTCTTACAAGGCAAATATTTCCATCTATTTTCTTCTTTTGACTCATGCCTCTTCTGCAGCATACCACCAACCAAACTTTTCTAAACTCAGCATATTGTTTCCTAACTTCAGCATCTGAATGTTCAAGCTTTTCCCTGATGGCACGAGTCCTGTCGTGCTTTTTGTTTCGGGAGTATTGTTGTATTTTATTTACTACTTATTTACACCATTTCATGTCTAAATAAATTCCATTTGAGTAACTGAAGAGCTTTGTAAGAGAAGTATTTTAAATAGAAAGCCTGGGTGCCAGTTTCCTCTGCACCACCAAATAGTAGTGGAATCTTTGGTAAATCACTTAGCCTCCTGGGAAATCATTTGTCTCGCTTCTAAAATGTATGTAAAAAGTAATGAAAAATGTTAAGTGAGTGAATTAATAAATATATATATTCATACCTGAAAACTAGGCGTTGAATCAGATTTCTTTATCGTCTAGTTTTTATTTTATCTGATTTGGTGGTTAAGAATTTTGCATTAGAAAAATAAACCACTAGTATCACTCTCTTCATTCTTCTTCCTCCTCCCCAATTCCTCTCTTTCATTGTAAAAGTCATCGTTATAATCATTGTTTGACATATAGCTGGTGCTTAATAATTGTGCTGCAGTGAGATTTTTGGCACGAAACCTCTACCACACTAAGTGTCATCAGAAGAACCAGCCACCCCAAAGTCACTGTTTTTACTGAGCTAAGTAGTTAGGACAATATTGTTAGAACCAAGTGTCTATCCTCCTCACTCTCCTCGAAGAATGTAGTTTCCAAAGAAGGATGTCCAAAACAAAACAATAGGAAGCAAAAAGAGAATATTAAACTTTACACATACTTATTTTGTATCTAAAAAAACCGAAGGATTTTTTTTTTTTTTTTTTTTTTTTGCTTTTCTAATGCTTATTGTACTGACGGACGGTGTTGTCCTCACTAGCTCCAGAAGTCAAACACACAGCATATAAAGTATCCCCACCAGTAGGAATTGGCAACAAGGCACTCAGAAGTTCATTCCCTTCTCATGTATTACACTTTTCCATAGTATGTGCTACATAGAATGTTGCCAATGCAGTTAAATTTTATAAAGTAAGACCTTTAAAATAACAGTAGTCTTAGTAAAATTTTGTTATAAGAGATGATCATGAAAATCTTTTTACCACACAGTAACCAGTTCACTGGTTATCTTGTAGAAAAGATCATTCAACTACAAGTTTGGTAACACTTAAATTTTTTTTTTTTAAAATAGAGAAGTGTCCTCAACTTGCTGACTTTTTCTATGAATACAAGCGAATGTCAGATATTTTTGAAAAACAATAATACTCTTAACCAGTTCCTTTGAGGTAAAGGTGACATTTTTTTTTTCTCTTTTAATTTATTTATTTTTTAAT
>NW_004444227.1:546709-549492 GCF_000243295.1 Trichechus manatus latirostris
GTACCTCGTTACTCTCATGGTTTTACTGGGCTGTCCACTCCCAGGCTGAACAGTGAACCTCGAAGGTAACGTCACCACTGAGCTAAAAGGGTGTCTGGGGGCCATACTCTCGGGGTTTCTCCAGTCTCTAAAGGTGACATTTTTAATAACAAAGGAGAAAGCAACTGCTATTCAAAAGACATTTGTGCTAAGGAGAGAGTATTTTAAAAATAAATATTGTAGTTGGAAATGTTTCATCATTATATAATTTTATTCCTGAAAATACTTTAAATGTAAACACTTAATATTTGCACACTAAAATCTTGGAAATAGAATTTTTTTTAGATTGTTTTTAAAAATCTTCCAAATGAGTAGTTTCAGTGGGTTCTGAACCCATTTATTAAAAATACAAAATGCACTACTTCTAATTAGTTTGCAAGAATAACTGACTGACATTGGGGATGATATATATTTGTTAGTTAAATTTCAACAAAACCCTTTGCACAATTGGGAATGGGATTGAAAAATGAGTACAATGATTTAGTAAGCACAGCTAATGGTGCACTTCCATATGGTTGTACTTATTTTTGTGAAATCACTGTTTCAGCTAAAATAACCATTGAAATCAACATGGGAATAAGCTGAACTTAGAACCAGACCTCTGAGCCACTGTATCACAAGGTGTTAACCAAGACTTTTTAAATTGATGAGACAGTGTCAACCAAAATTGTTCTCACCAAAAAGGGCAAAAAGGTTGTTGAAACATTAATAAACAAAATAAAATTATTTGAAAACTATTGTTCCTTTTATCTTTATCACATCACTCAATTTCTGTTTTGCACTTGTTTTATGAAGTACATATTACAGTAGAACATTATTAAATATATAAATTTAATAATTATATAATTATGCATATATGGGGAGTGCTCAAAAAGTTTTAGCTAGGGTTGCATGATCAAAAAGAAATTCAAAGATCATGCTTCAGTAGAACTAGTTCCATCTAGTCTCAAATTCCTGCTTACTCAGTCATCCTTGGAAGTACAAGTCCCTCTGTCATTCACTGCAACTTGTTCTTCCAATCCATACTGCCCTGTAATCTCTAACCTGACTGAATCCCCACTTTCATTCAAACTCTTCCACTCTGTCCTCTAAACAAATTTCCTAGAGTAGCTGATCTCCATATATGGCTCCCAGTGGATCACACCACCTGGTATTACATCATTGTGCAGTTATCTCCCTTAAATCTGGGGTGGCCCTTTGACTCACTTTAATCAATAGAATGTGGCAGAAGTGATGCTGTGCCAGTTCTGGGTCTAAGTCCAAGAAGGCCTAGCAGCTTCCACTTGAGCTGCCATATATGAAGTCTAGCTATGCTGCTGCAGAGTTCCTGTGGAGCAGGGAGAGACCCCGAGACTACGTGGAGAGAGAGAGAGAGAAAGACAGAGAGAGAAACGAGAGAGACAAACCTAGCCATTCCAATTGAGCCCAGCCTTCCAGCTATCTCCACTAGTGCACCAGATATGTGAGTGAGCCATCTGGGATGTTCTAGTTCAGCCAAACCCCCCGATGACTTCAGGCACCATCCAACATCATGTGTATCAGAAGGATCAACCATCTGGGCCCAGTCAACCCATGGTATCTTGACAGATAATAGAATTATTGTTTTAGATCAATAGGTTTTGGCATGGTTTGTCAAGCAGCAATAAATAACAAAACCTTCCCTTACATACTCAGTCTTCAGAGGATATGCCATTACATTTTTGACTGAAAACTAACCTTCCAGGTGAGGACAACATTTTACTCTAAAAGTGACATCTGCTTTTTCCCTTACACCTAACCTACTATAGGGCCAGTAGATTCTCCTTGCTCTCCATTGTCTGCTTGCAGCGACCTCTATTCTTTTGAAATTCATACCATCTGGCTATATACCTCTGTAAATCTTGTTGCTGCCATGTGCGGATCTCTTGGTCATTCTACTTCACTCACAGATAACCTAGCTCCTTGCTCACACTCCACTCTTACTTTTGTAATCAGTCTCTGGGATTTCAAATTTCATGAGGATGACAGACTACACCTATGACTTTCAACTTTCCTGACTTCTTAAATTTTCCTCTATTTTTCTTCAGCCATCTACTCCCACAGTCACGCCCTAGAACTTATGAACTGTTGTTGTTGTTGTTAGGTGCCATCAAGTCAGTTCTGACTCATAGCGACCCTATGTTCAACGGAACGAAACACTGCCCAGTCTTGTGTTATCTTCATAATCGTTGCTGTGTTTGAGCCCACTGTTGCAGCCATTGTGTCAATCCATCTTGTTTAGGTCTTCCTCTTTTTTGCCGACCCTCTACTTCACCAAGCATGATGTTCTTCTCCAGGGACTGGTCCCTCCTGGTAACATGTCCAAAGTACTTGAGAATGAAATCTTGTCATCCTTGCTTCTAAGGAGAATTCTGGCTGTACTCTTTCAAGACACATTTGTTCATTCTTCTGGCAGTCCATCATATATTCAATATTCTTTGTCAATACCATAATTCAAAGGCATCAATTCTTCTCTGGTCTTCTTTATTCATTGTCTAGCTTTCACATGCATATGAGGTGACTGAAAATGCCATGACTTAGGTCAGGCAGTCCTCAAGGTGACATCTTTGCTTTTTCACACTTTAAAGAGTTCTTTTGCAGCAGATTTGCTTTATGCAATAAGTTGTTTGATTTTATTTTTATTTTTATATTTTATTGTACTTCAGGTGAAGGCTTACAGAACAAATAGTTTCTCATGAAACAGTAGTACACATGTTGTTTTATGA
>NW_004444227.1:554815-566858 GCF_000243295.1 Trichechus manatus latirostris
CAAATTACCGGTTGTTTTGTCTCCTGCTGGATGCTCTGTGAGGCTGCTTTCTCATACCCCCATTTGCTGGTCTACGATAGGAGTCCAGGATGGTGGATTCGTGCTGCGTTAGCTGGTAGGGGACCTCTGCATGAATCTCCCCTTGCTCTCCGTTCTCTGTCAGTTTTCTCACTCCATTTGGTGCTTGGCTGAGTTCTTTATCTCTTCATTTGATGTTTTAGGGTTGTATTCTCTGTTCGGCTTAGTTTTTTGAATCTTTGCTATGGAGGGACGGTGTGGTGCTTCTGCCTAGAGCGCCATTTTGCCAGAACTAGTTGTTTGATTTCTTGACTGCTGCTTCCATAGGTGCTGATTGTGGATCTAAGTAAAATGAAATCCTTGACAACGTCAATATTTTCTCCATTTATCATGATTTTGCTTATTGGTCCAGTTGTGAGGATTTTTGTTTTCTTTACGTTGAGGTGTAATCCATACTGAAGGCTGTAGTCTTTGATCTTCATCAGCAAGTGATTAAAGACCTCTTCGCTTCCAGCAAGAAAGGTTGTGTCATCTGTGTATCGCAGGTTGCTAATGAGACTTCCACCAGTCCTGATGATGCATTCTTCATATAGTCCAATTTCTCAAATTATTTGCTCAGCATACATATTGAATAAGTATGGTGAAAGGATACAACCCTGACACACACCTTTATTGACTTTAAACCACACTCTATCACCTTGTTCTGTTCGAATCACTGCCTCTTGGTCTATGTACAAGTTTCACATGAGCACAGTTAAGTGTTCTGGAATTCCCATTCTTCGCAATGTTAACCATAATTTGTTATGACCCACAGTCGAATGCCTTTTCATAGTCAATAAAACACAGATAAACATCTTTCTGATCTTCTCTGCTTTCAGCCAAGATCTATCTGACATCAGCGATGATATCCCTCGTTCCTCATCCTCCTCTGAATCTGGCTTGAATTTCTGGCAGTTCCCTTTTTGATGTACTGCTGCAGCCCCTTTTGAAAGATCTTCAGCAAAATTTTACTTGTGTGTGATATTAATGATATTGTTCGATAATTTCCACATTCTGTTGGACCACATTCCTTTGGAATGTGCACAAATATGGATCTCTTCCAGTCAGTTGGCCAGGTAGCTGTCTTCTAAATTTCTTAGCATAGACTTATGATTACCTCCAGTGCTGCATCCATTTGTTGAAACATCTCAGTTGGTATTCCATCAATTCCTGGAGCCTTGTTTTTCCCCAGTGCCTTCAGTGCAGCTTAGGCTTCTTCCTTGACTACCACCAGTTGTTGATCATATGCTACCTCCTGAAATGGTTGAACTTCGAGCAATTCTTTTTGGTACAGTGACTCCGTGTATTCCTTCCACTTTCTTTTAATGCCTCCTGCATCGTTCAATATTTTGCCCATAGAACCCTTCAAAATTGCAACTCAAGGCTTGATTTTTTTTCTTCAGTTCTTTCAGCTTGAGAAATTCTGAGTGTGTTCTTCCTTTTGGTTTTGTAACTCCAGTTCTTTGCACATTTCATCATAATACTTTACTTGGCCTTTTCGAGCCGCCCTTTGAAATCTTCTGTTCAGCTCTTTTTACTTCATCATTTCCTCAGTTTACTTTAGCTACTCTATGTTCATGAGCAAGTGCAGAGTTTCTTCTGACATCTGTTTTGATCTTTTCTTTCTCTCCTGTCTTTTTAATGACCTTTTGCTTTCTTCATGTATGATGTCCTTGGTGTCATCCCACAACTCATCTGGTCTTCAGTCATTAGTATTCAACACATCAAATCTACTCTTGAGATGGTCTCTAAATTCAGGTGGGATATACTCAAGTTCCTTTTGATTCTCGTGGACTCGCTTTAATTTTCTTCTGCTTCAAAATGAACTTGCGTATGAGTAATTGATGGTCTGTTCTGCAGTTGGCCCCTGGCCTTGTTCTGACTGATGATATTGATCTTTTCCATTGTCTCTTTCCACAGATATAGTCAACTTGATTTCCGTGTTTTCCATCCAGTGATGTCTATGTGTATAGTCACTGTTTATGTTGTTGAAGAAAAGGTATTTGCAATGAATAAGTCATTGGTCTTACAAAGATGTGTAGGATTATAAACTGCACTGTCTCTGAAATATAAATTTCAAACATCCAGTTCTTTCAGCTAACATGCACTGTTACCTGCACTGCAATCATTCTTTGACCGCATTGAGATCTCCAATCCACTTCCTCTCAATTTAGCAGTCTCCAGCAACCTTCACTTACCTCTTTATTCAGATTTGATTCCGTGGGCTATCAGTATAACCACTCCTTTACAACTACTCTTAAGCCTCTTTTCTCTCTCTCACTGTCATACCCACCTGGCAAAATCCCAATGCTGGTTAAACTGAACTTTTGGTCGTCTTCAGGCCTGAAAATTAGCAGTGATATGCTGTTGGAGAAAATAATACAACCAGGCTGATATATTACACTTTACATTGATAATCACAAACCTCAAATAGATAATCAATGCTTCCCAGCGATCCTACTTAATTTCTCATTAGGTTTGCTTTCCACAAATTTGGACAAAACTATTTCATGCTGTCTCTTCTCTCTTCAAATTTCCCATCTCCCCTTATCCTCTCCTCACTCTCCATTAATGATGTCCCCTCATGCTTCAGAAATAAAGTATCAAGTATACTCATATATATATATATATATAAATCTGTACTATAACCAAAAAAAACCCTGTTGCCATTGAGTCAAATGCAACTCATAGTGACCCTATAGGCACAACAGATCTGCCCCATAGGGTTTCCAAGAAGCAGCTGATGGATTCCAACTGCTGACCTTTTGGTTAGCAGTTGTAGCTCTTAACCGCTGCACCATCAGGGCTCCATCTGTACGATACTCATTGCCGCTGAGTGGATTCCGACTCATAGCCACCCTCAGGGACAGAGGAGAACCACCCCATAGGGTTTCTAAGGAGCACCTAGTGGATTCAAACTGCCAATCTTTTAGTTAGCAGCCGCAGCTCTTAACCACTACGCCACTAGATTTCCATCTGTACTATAGGTTTTACTAATTTTTTAAAAATTTAATGGGACAAAATAAATTTAATATTACTGTGAGAGGCAGAATAATGTCTCCCGCCCAAAGATGCCTGTGTCCTAATGCCTAGAATCTGTGAATATGTTACCTTACATGGCATAAGGAAGTTTGTAGATGTAATAAATTACCGATGATGAGCTGGGGAGATTATCCTGGATTATCTGGGTGGTCCCAGCATAATTACAAGGGTCCCTATAAGGGAAAGAAAGAGGCAAGAGAGTAAGAGAAGGAGATGTGATGATGAAAGCAGAGGTTGAAGTGATGTGATTGCAGGCTGGAAAGCAGCCATGAGCCAAGAAATGCAGGCAACCTCTAGAAGCTGAAAAGGCAAAGGAACATTCCTCCTAGAACCTTGGGGATAAACTCAGCTCTGCCACCACCTTGGAGTTAGCCCAGTGAGGCTTATTTTGAATTTCTGACCTCCAAGACTCTAAGATAAGAAATTTGTGTTGTTTTAAGCCACTAAATATTTAGTAATTTGTTACAGCAGCAATAGGAAACTAATACAACTACATTAAACAAACTTTATTCAGTCTTTAATACTTCGGAATCTTGTAGTCCCTCAGGACCATCATTATGAGAATCAATTATTATTGAACTGCAGATAGATAGACATGCTGGTTAATGAGACTTTTCTATTCAAAAGACTGAATTAGCCAAGTTTTATTATAGAACCTTTATAAGCACTAAGAATTACTTTATCTTGGCTAGATAAAATTAAATCAAAATGTCTCCTAAAGGAAGTAAGTCTTTAAGTGAATTTAAAGTAGATAAAAGAGAACCCCTGAAAAGGAGATGGAAGAGGCTTCAAGAGGATCAAGAAAAATCCTAAGAGTAGGGAAAAATGGGAAATTACTGGTGATTTAGGGCTGTACATAGAATATGAAGGAAACAAGATAATCTCATCAGAATTCCTCCTTTTAATTATTTTTATCTAAAAGGCCACTCTTAAAATACATATGTATGTTTCTCAAGAGGAAAGGATGGTTAAGAGCCTACTGATATAGTTTATCACTCTGAAAAGGAAAGCATTCCTTGACAGAAACCAAACCAGACAGGTAACCTTGCCAGTGTAGAGAAGGAGTAAGATAAATAAAGGTATCTCTTTTTCATGGAATGTCATAGTGGAGGTGAGGTTATGGGTGAGGAGCAAGGAAGGAGCAATGGAAGGAGCAAGGGCTTAGAAATCAAACCAATCTGGTTCAGATTCCAGCTCTACTTTTTGTTGGTCATGTGACATCAGGCAAATTAATTCAAATATCTTAATTCTCCATTTCCTTATCTATAAAATACTTAACTCATGTGGTTATTATTAGATGAGAGTTTCTGACACATAGTAGGTACTCAATAAATAATCCCAAGAACATCAAAGACTAATCTCAATTATTTCCCAGTTTTGCCTTAAGCCAGTCCAGGGTAAGAGGAATGGAATGCTTGAAGAGTTGGACGACATTTTATTGAATCTGTGAGAATGCATGCATGTGACTATTTGGGGTATAGGGTGGAGGTAATTTTAAGAAGCAGAACTAATTCCCTTTAAGACAGCCAAGATGCAATCTAAAAGGATTGCTTACATTTGAAAGACAATTCATGGTTTTTTTCCCTGACAGACAGAAATTATAATTCACAATTTTTATGAAGAATAAATTTGAGAGTCAGAGACAAAGCGGTGAACTGCCCAGAGAGACAAAATTAACTGCCACAGAGGGAATTAGGAGTGCAATGGGACTCAGCATTCTTGTCTCCTGACAAATACAAATATGATGAATCCCTGCATGTTATGATTTAGAATCCTGGGTGCACAGCAAACTTCTAATTCCCCCTTTAAAGCAATAGAATGGCAAAGCCAATTTAAATTAAAATAGGTTAAATATTATTTCAAGAATAACTGAACCTATATTCTAAACAGAGCCCTGGTGGTACAGTGGTTAAGAGCTAGAGCTGCTAACCAAGAGGTTGGCAGTTTGAATCCACCAGCCACTCCTTGGAAACCCTGTGGGGCAGTTCTACTCTGTCCTATAGGGTCACTATGAGTAAGAATAGACTCCATGGCAATGAGTATATTCTAATCAAAAGTAGCTTTGTTAAATATCCATAAATAAAATATTATATTAATGCAGAGATTCTGTTTTCTATACTTGTAAATTTCGGAGAAGCAGGAGAAAAAAATCATATTTTAAAGACAACAAAACTCTTCCTTTAAAAAAGATGTTACATTAATATTTTTTAATCTAATGAGATCATACAAAACAAGGTACTTTCCCTCAACACATTTATGTACACATTACTGCAGTGAGGGTTTCAGTCATAGAGGCTTAGCTTCTACTTCTACTTCCTTTACTTATTAGCGATAGATCCTAAGTTAAATTATTTAACCCCTCTGAACATCTGTTTAATCATTTATAAAACTGAGATAATAGCACCTAACTCATAGTGCTATAATATTATTTAAAATAAATAAAACTACACAACATCTTATCAATCACCAAGCCTATACTACTTTCTTACTTTCTCCACTGTATTCAGGTCATATCTAGAATACTATAACAGTCTTCAACAGGTCTCCCATCCTACAGCCTAGATCCCATTCGTAGTCATTTTCTATATTGCAACTGTTAAAATACATATTTAACTACATCACCTTCAAATTTAAAACCCCATAGGGCAGCTGGTGGATTCGAACTGCCAAGCTTCTTGGTTAGCAGCCACACTCTTCACCACTGTGCCACCAGGGCTCCCCTTCAAACTTAGTACCCTCTAATACCTCCCCACTGCCTTCAGGATAATGTTCAATGTCTTAGCTGAACTATCAAGGCTCTGTAAGATTTGATCCCTCTTACTTGTCTACTGTTGTCCTATGACGTTCTACCTTTCCTCACATCTTTCCTCACTCTAGCTATACCAGACTGCTTGCAGTTTCTTCAAAGATTCAAATTCTTGCCTCCAGGCCCATGCACATATACAGGTAATCCCCTGACTGCTGCTGGGGTTTCATTCTGACGACTTCATTGTAAGTTAGTTCTGACATTAAGTCGAATACCTCATTTTTTTTTTTTTTTTAGTTTTCATTATTATTGCCTTTTATTATCAGTATCTATAAATTCGATCTTTATTTGTCTTTGGGGGTTGGAAACATTAAATATAAATGTACAGATACAATGACATCGGCAAATTACACGCTTCTTTTTGTTGTCAGGTGCCATCGAGTTGGTTTTGACTCATAGCGACACTATGACAACAGAATGAAACACTGCCTGGCCTGCGCCATCCACACAATCCTTGGCTATGATTGAGCCCTTTGTTGCAGCCACTGCGTCAATCCACCTTGTTGAGGGTCTTCCTTTTTTTTCACTGACCCTCCACTTTACTAAGCATGATGTCTTTCCACAGGGACTGGTCCCTCCTGATAACATGTCCAAAGTACATGAGACAAGTCTTGCTGTTCTTGCTTCTAAGGAGCACTCTGGCTGTACTTCTTCCAAGACAGATTTGTTCATTCTTCTGGCAGTCCACGGTATATTAAATATTCTTCACCAATACCATAATTCAAAGGCAGCAATTCTTCTTTGGTCTTCCCTATTCATTGTCCAACTTTTGCATGCATATGAGACGATTGAAAATACCATGGCTTGGATCAGGTGCACCTTAGTCCTCGAAGTGACATCCTTGTTTCCCACCCCCGCAAAACTTTAAAGAGTTCTTTTGCAGCAGATTTGCCCAATGCAATACATCATTTGATTTCTTGACTGCTGCTTCCAAGAGCCTTGATTGTGGATCCAAGTAATATGAAATCCTTGACAATTTCAATCTTTTCTCTCTTTATCATGATGCTGCTTATTGGTCTAGCTGTGAGGATTTTTGTTTTCTTTATGTTGAGATTTAGTCCATACTGAAGGCTGTAATCTTTGACCTTCATCACTAAGTACTTCAAGTTCTCTTCACTTTCAATAAGCATAATCGTGTCATCTGCAGATCGAAGGTGGTTGATGAGTCTTCCTCCAATCCTATGCTGTGTTCCTCTTCATGTAGTTCAGCTTCTCAGATTATTTCCTCAGATTAAATAAGTATAGTGAAAGGATACAACCCTGACGCACGCCTTTCCTAATTTTAAACCACAATATCCACTTGTTCTGTTCCAATGACTGCTCTTACTCTATGTACAGGTTCTGCATAAGCACAATTAAGCGCTACAACATTGTATGTAGTATATATTCTAACAACAAGGTCTACAAAGAAATAAAAGGATGATTGTAAGTGTGCTGCGTCATAACTCAAAAATGTCGTAAGTCAGGGACTACCTGTAACCTTCTGTCCGGTTGATTTCTATTCATCCTTCAGTCTCTGCTTAGATGGCATCTTCTGTAGGAAGCTTTTCATGATAGAGTTAAATGTCCTGCCTATATTTGTCCACACTACCCCATTTTGGTAGATACAGCACTATATGTGTATGCATGTATATATATACATATAGATATACATACATATTTACATATCTATATTTCAGTTTTCACTTTTTATTTCTTAAAAAAAATCCAATCACTAAACATTTGTCAAGTGGAACCCAGGAATTAGCATTATATTATTCTTAATGTAATTCCTTATATTTGAAAAATTACCCTCTTTTTTTTTTTAATTTCATTTTTGGTGGAAACATACACAGCAAAACCCATTCCCAACAGCACCATATTTTAACTGTTTATTTGTCTGTTTCTACCACTATACTCCTTGATGGCCAATACTATGTCTTATTAACCCTTGGGTTCCTAATTCCTAGAAAGAATGGCTCATACTCTCAATAAATGCTACTTTAATCCACTACTCCTACCCCTATACTATTTTCACCATGTTATTCCATTTCTAGGAAACTTTCAATGGTTCCCTACTTCCTGCCTTATCAAGTTTTAGTTCCTCTGCCTGGCTTTTTTTTAGCCCCTCACAATCTGTTCCTCAACTAAATTTCCAATTTTATTTCCCAGTATGCTCCAATATGTACCTTTCTTATGGTCTTATGAATATGATATATTTGTGCCTTAGTTCATGCTGTTTCCCTCTCTTGGAATAGTTCCTCTCTTTTCAGCATCTCTCCAATAAAAAAAAATTCTATCCATCCTTCAAGTGCCCTCTCCTTTACGAAGCCATCTTTGACTACTTTTCTTTACTTGTTAGCACTCGCAGACTTAGGAGATTTTCTAATAGGAAGGGACTTTAAAAATAAACTGGTCCTACTCTCTCGTTTCCCTTGATATATACCTATAGCTACTTCTTATACCACCTAATGCAGTGCTGAGCTCAGAGGAGATGCTATGATTTCTCAACTGATTGATTTTGAAGTGGTTTGTAACATCTAAAAAATGTATATAATCTAGGCCGGTAGTTGTTTGAAATATGTAGACAGTAGTCAGATTGAGGTAGTAGACTATGAAAAAAGAAAATTTAGATTTTGTAAGGTTTAGAAAATGGTTAATAATGAAGGGTAGGTGGCACAAGCCCTACAGTTTGTTAGAGGTGAAGATATTTCAGTTGTTCAACCTGGACTAACCTAACCTCACCGATGAAGCCTTTTTAAAAATAGCTTAGGCAGAAGAATTTTCACTGCCAAATCATTTTTTTATCACTGCCAAGTTCAGCTAACTACCTCAGTGAAATTCTCTTAAATGATAATCAGAACATCATGGGAAGAAGAGGCAATTAGTTCGCTATTATTCTTTTAAAGCACGTTCTTGCTTCTCTTCAGTTCCTCTTGCTCTGCCCCTCCCAGCACATTTCTTTTGAAGAATTTAAATCACCTCTAACCTCTTTAAGGCTATATACATCAATGAGGTAAGTTAGGTTATAAAACTTGCCAAAATGTACTGCTTCAGATCCTTTCTAATAGACATTTTCCTTGATACTCCCCCCGACTCCCCAACAATAGCTATTTGGCTAATCAAAAACCAATTTACAGCAGACCTTTTTATGCAAATAAATCTGTGATACTTGATAATATTTTCTGGGTAGGCATTTGAAAACCTCTGTATTGGGCCAGAATTTTCCTTTATTTTGTAGCAGGCCAAATCAAATCCTGACCATTTCCTAACTTGCAGCATAGGCACTAGATGGATTTCTGGAAAAGAGTCTCTTGACTTCAGAATATTTTCTAGTGATTCATGTGAGGCCAGAAGCATCATCAAAATAATATTTCTAATATATATGATTCTTGAGGGCAAGGGCTACAGTTTTTTTATATATCCAGTGCCTACCATAATGCCTGGTACATAGTAGACTCTCAGTATGGATTGAATGAATGAACAAATTAGTATAAAGACTCTACCTTGTAAAAAACTCATAGTTTCAGATAGAAACAGAACAGATAGCAGTTGTCATCACTATTATATTTATTGAATAACTGATTTTACATGGTGAGATGTTAGAGTTTATAAAGAGAATATTAACACCATTCTTGCTCTCTTTAAGAATAAAAACTCTAAAAACAAGCATGAAAAGACTTTAATTCATACAACATACGCTTGTTATGTGCTAGCCACTGTTCTAGGCACTGGGGATACAAGTAAAAACAGACAAAACAGACAAAAATCCCTGCCCTTGGAGCGCTTACATTTAAGTGGGGTGACACACAATAAGCAAAATATTATTATAGATAGTGATAAGTGCTAAGGCAAAAAAATAAACCATGGAATTGCGGATGTGACGTGGTACTTTTGATATTTTAGATAAGGTGGCCAGGAAAGGCCTTATGCAGGTGACTTTTGAGTAAATAGATGAAGGAAGAAGGCAAAGACATGAAAAAAAAGTTATATTTCTGTAATAGCTGGGATAAGAAAAGTAAGGGTGGAAGGAGATAGGGTTGTGTGTAGAAGCAGTAGACCTTACACAGATCCATACGTGATCTTCTTCAGCATGTAGCAGTCAGTATTGAGTCTCACTATGGTTACACACCAGTACTTTGGACTCATTCTATGCAGTATGCCTGGACAACCCTGTGGTTTTAATTGGTAGGAAGGCTGAGGGAATGGCTTCTGGATTCAAGCAGAACACAAAATGCACTGCAACTAGTGTCAGGTGGGAGATCACAAAGCCACTTCAGCGGCTTTTGCACGTTTTAATTCATGTAGCCATATGAAAGATACATAATGCTCTAAGAAATTATTATAATTATTGTAATATAACTAGAAAAAGAAGTAACAGGAAAAGTGAAGCAAGTTGATTGGAGAAATGGAAGAGATTAATGAAGGTTAAGGAAAGAAAGAAGGTTAAAAAAAAAAAACCAAAACAAAAAACACAACCAATAAATAAAAAACAAAAATGAGGAGCAGAAATACCAAGGTCCCAGAGTGGCCTTCGGGATAGGTCCAACAATGAATTTGGAACAAGGCGGTTGTGTGTGTGGTGTGCGTATGGGGAGGGGGGAGTAAAAGTGGTGGAGCTTGCACTGATGTGTAAGTTTATTTTGAGGCAAACAGGAAGTGCATCCTTAAGAGAAAGGGATGGGGGGTACTAGGAGCGTGAGGTGATTGCCTTGTGCATCAGAAAAGTGTAATATCTTTGACTTCTGTAGTTAAACTATTTCCTTAATTTATCAAACCTCTCACTTATTTTTAAAGTATCGTGTTTCATTTTGTTTTAGAAAAGTCACAGAAAATTTGTTCTCTGCTTAACAAATGACAGGCCCCATTCTGACTTGTGTGCTTGTAGTTATCAGTCATACAAACTGACCTGTGAGTGGGCCACGCATTTAAAAAAAAAAAAAAAAAGCCCTTTCTCAACATTGTTTTGAAAAAGTTGAAAGGGGAAAGAAATCTCGACTTGGCTATTTAGCTTCTTCCTCCCACAGGTTGTGCTGCTGACTCAGCGCTCATTTCCCCTGCAAATCTGCAGTCTCTGCTGACTGAGGAGAGTGACCTAACTCCTCATCCCAAACACTCAGAAGTCAGAGCAAAACAAGTGTGCAGAGAGAGCAAACTTTCCCTCCAACCTACACGCCTGGCTCAGGACAGAAAACTGGCCGGGGCCTCGCGCGCATGCGCAGTCGGGAGGGCGCTCTCGAAAAGGCGCGTCGGCGCGGGAAGCACCCCTGCACTGGTTATCCCCGCAGCTAAGGAGGTGACGGCAGCCTCCACCCGGGTTCCCCCAGAGGTGCCCGCAGCCATTTCGGCCAGCTCCTGTTTTCTTGCCTTGGGAGCGTGGTTCCTCCCGCGTTCCAAGGGAGCGGGGCGGAGCTGGGCTTTTCTCAGTGGGGTGGAGCCCGACGGCCGAGGGCACCGTTGTTAAAAGAGATTTTCAAGCGTCTTCCGGGAGCGCGCGCGGGGATTTTCTCCGGGGAATGGAAGGCCGCACTCCTCGAAGAACACACTGCCGGAGAAATTGCTGGGGCAAGCACTCTTCTGCTTCTGCCCTGACCTCTCTGTTTTAAAACTAGCCGCAAGCTAGGGCAGCTTTAACTGCCGTAGAGATACGCCCATTAACATTAAGCGCTCTCCCAGCCGCCGCCTCCCCGCCCTGTGCTCCGCTGGCCTACAGGCTTCTCTGAAAATTGGCGCACCCAGGTATCTCCAAAAGGCGTTGGCCTCATCGCCCATACGTCCATTCCAGCTGCTTCTCCGGGAAATTCTCCCCAGTGAGCTGGGCTATCCTGTAATAAATAGAGGCCCGTTTTCTGGGTGTGAGTTGGCGGGGTCGGGGGTGGGGAAGCAAGGCTGAGGGTAGTCGGATGGCAGCAGTTCGAGCTTAGTATGTCCGTGTCCTGCCCTCTCCGGTCCACTCACTACCCCTAGGATGGCCGCCATCAGGCTCCTCCGCGACTGCTGCAGCCAGTCCGCAAACACACCCACCCGCACGCTCACACTCCAAGCCACGGTTTTTGTTTTTTTTTAAAAGGAAGGTACTGAGCATGCTCGGTGGGGAGGGCGGGGTTCTCTCGGGCCGCGCGTCGGGGCCCGCGGTCCTTCGGCCGGCTCGGCGCCTCC
>NW_004444227.1:566958-605867 GCF_000243295.1 Trichechus manatus latirostris
GCAGTAGCAGCAGAACAGCTGCTCCTCCCCGGCGGCCGCCCCCCGCGGGTCCCTCCCTGGCTGCGGGAGAGACGGAGGTAGAGGGAGGACACAGCGCTGCGCCGCCCGCACCGGAGACCTTCGCCGCGCCCTGCCGGCTCCTCACCTTCTGGGAGGAACATGGGTAAGTCATCCTTCCCCGTCATCGCCTGACATTTTTCTCTTCCTCGCCGTGTTGCAGGGTAGGAAGCATTTATGGCGCAAAGTTGCCGGATTTCTCAGTTCCATGGGTGCGAGACGGTGGCTTTTCCTCCGGGGAGAGTCGGCGCACGGGGAACTCACGCCGGGTACCCGGGCTGGGAGGGTCCCGAGTGCGGGGTGGGGTCGGTATGCGGGACCCGACCGCCGCCCGTCTCGGCACCTCACTGCCTCGCCTCCCCTCCTCCATTCTTCCTGCCCGAGCCCGGGCACCCCAGAGCCAGGCTCGCCAACTCGCATCATTTACCCCATCCACATTTCTGTAAAGGCCGCCCGCTAGCTACCTTTTCCCCACGTTTCCTGGGCTCGAGGTTCCTGTCCAACCGGGAGAAAGACCACTTAATGGAACTTCCCAGTCAGCACGACATTTTCCTATTCTGGGGACTGCTCATCCCGAGGCAGGGAACGTAGGCGCATAGTTGGTGAGGGAAATTTTACAACCTGCATGGACATTTGTTTTCGATGGAGTAGAGCGGACAGCCTCATAGGTTGAAACGATGACTTGTCAGAGGCCACGAGGAACGTGAGGAAGGATAGAGCCGCTAGATGTTGAATTAGGGTGGGTTAACTACAACATGCAATATTCTGTGCCCAGTCCATCTTCGTGGTTCATCTGCCTGTTAGCAGGAGACTGCACCTTGTAACATGTTGTTGGTGAATTTACATATTAGTGATTTTTTCTCGCTTTGCTCTGCCTAAATCTACCTCATCTGATTTTAGTTATCTTGTATTTATAGTTCATCTCAAGAGGTTGGTTTGGACAAGAAGTTTAAAAGCAAATACAAGTTTTATAAAAATACATATAATTGACCCCCCAAATTTTAATCATATTGCTTAACTGTTAAATTCAGTAATTACAGATGAATTCTGTGATGTTAATTAACAGCTAAAGTTTTTTGCGGGGTGAGTGAGCAGAGGGGATGTATTACTTTGGAATATCATACTTCTGCATGTTCCCCAGTTTGCTTTCGCTCTTGTCAGTCATTGGCATCTATCAACTGGACTTCCCCACCTCTTAGTGCAAGTTTTTTTAGCTTGAGATGGGTGGTTCTTTTATCTGTCAATAGAGTTCTAACAACATATTCAAAGTTAGATTATGGCAACTCAGAATCTTTAAGGAAGTATCTAAATCTAGATATGGTATCACTGAAGATTACTGGAAAAGCAAATGCTCCAACCTCTGATTCAGACCTTTGGCCATACATGAGGAAGAGGCCAGCATTGCAGGGTGAGATGGTTTGAATGAAAAATGATTGTTGTTTCTCTTTTAATGTAGGTACTATTGGTATACTGAACAAATTGTAAAAATAGGGTGGCCCATTTATATGTGACAAGCCTTTGTGGTTCAAGAGATTTGAACCCACCCAGCAGCTCCATGGAAGAAAGGCCTGGTGAACTGCCTCCGTAAAGATTGTTATTGTTAGATATCGTTGAGTCGACCCCATGTGACAGAGTAGAACTGCCCCATAGGGTTTTCTTGGCTGTAATCTTTACAGAAGCAGATTGCCAGGTTTTTCTCCCATGTAGCTGCTTAACCATTTGTGCCACCAGCACTCCTCCATAAAGATTACAGACAAGAAAACCCTATGGAGCAGTTTTACCCCGTAACACATGGAGTCTCTGAGTCTGTGGGCCAACTCCAAAGGCAGCTAACAACAACTACCTTTCTCTAGGAGGAGTTTTAAATAAATAATAAATCAGATTATTGGATATGGTGTGCCTTCCCCTTGAACATACCCCAGTTTTCTTAATTACCAAATCTGGCCTGTGGAATACGTTTCCCCATGTTTCAAGGTGAGTTTAAAAAAATCCATTTAATTAAAAATTTAACTTACATGTTGAATCAGCACTTTTTTAGGGTGGAAAAATTCTGTTGTAACATTAGTGAATAAAAATAGTTAAAACAAAATTATTTACTTAAAAATAATTGGTTTTGAAAAATTTTGGAAAGGCCAAATATAAACCCATCTTTCACTGTGAGCCCTTCTCAGGTCCTCTTTGATTAAATCTCTCTCTTTCCTCCTAGCACTCTTATTTGTACCTTGTTAGAAGCTTTTTAGCACTTACATAATCTGCCTTACATTAGAGTTGTGTGTGCGTGTGTGTGTGTGTGCGTGTGCGTGTGTTTTGCATTTAATCATGAGTGCCAGAAGGTGAAAATCATCCTATTAATCTTTGTGTCTTCACATTGCTTTTCACATAGTAGGCATTCAGTAAATCTTTGTGGAAGTAATTGTTGAACTTAAAACCACATTATCTATTATTTTTAAGTTTTGAGCCTGAAAGTATAGGCTCCAAACAAATATTTGGGTTAGTGGATATTTCAAAGGGGATATAGACGTATAATTGTATTATGCCTCTTTTCTCTTTAAAAAAAAAACACGTGGGGTTGTCTTACCCAGGTTGTTTTGAGAAAACCTCCAGGGAAGCCATTTCCTTCTACATTGCTGCTTTCAGTGATAAGGCGGTGTATGTGTGATCAGTAGGTATATGCAATAATATAAAATTGAAAACTTGGAAAGCAGTTTTATATTCTGAGCCAAGGAAATTATAAAGATTCATATACACATAGGAGGTGGAAGGCACACTACTAATGGTAGGAAAAAAGTCACTTTTTAATCTTTTCTTCTGAAGAAATAAGTAAGGTAATTTAAAAAATATTCTCATGTGATTGATTTTTCTATATAAGACAGTAAAGGAAACTTACTATATAAGCTTATGGACCATGGCTATTATTTTATGTATATATTTTATTATAAATTCAACATATATGTAATATTTATTGCATACTAACTATGTGTAGCGTATGATGGGAGACCAAAGATGAATAAGATATTTTTGTTTCAAGTTGTTTATAATCTTAATAGGAAAGATATGATGCATGTACACATCTTTCCTTTTAAGATTACAAGCAACTTGAAACAAATGTGTAAGTAATATAAAAGGGCCTTACAGATATTAGAGATTTGGGGATGGAGACCAGGTTTTCAAGAAATGCTGTTATTTGAACCAAATGAGAGGTAGAAGTGGAGACTGTTCATCAGGGTGGGAATGGGAATGAGGAGAAATGACATATGAAGCTAGAAAGGGAACATACCAGGAGTTTTCAGGATATGATTAAATAGCCATGTTTGACTGGAGCAAAAGGTTAAGGAAATAGTGATAGAGATGAGTAAGTATTAATAAAGACGAGATAATAGAGACCTTAAATCCCAAGCTGGACTTGACTTGTTTATTGAGGGACCATTAAACATTATTGTGTAGTTAAGTGATGGGTCAAATCTGTGGTTTAGGAAATTTATTAATTTGTCAGTTGATCATGGAATGGATTAGATGAGAAACTAGAAAACAGTTGAGAGTTGCAATTTGGGTAAAAATGTTTAATGACTTGGGGCAGTGGAGTAGAATTTGCAAATAAATAAAGTACAGATTACTTGGCAACTCATTCCCTGTGAATTGAGAAAGGTTTTAGTCTGCTCGATAATGAGACTATGGGGTCTGTTAATATGTATTCAGTCCTTTGGAAGAGGAGACCTGAATATTCAATTTTGGACCTGTTGAGTTAGACTTTTTGGTTTGTTATTCAGACACCCTGCTCCTTGAGGGCAGTGAATTGTCCTACTAGATTTTGCATACATTCTAATACCAATGTCTGGTACATAGTAGCTGTGCAATAAATACTTGTTGACTGGCTGAACCTAGAGAGTTAAGATTTGAAATGGAGATCTGAAAGTTGTCCACACATATCCTGAGATGGTATTTGAAGTTAGGTAGGAGGATGAGAGTCAACAAGGAAAAAAAGAAAACTTTGTCCAAGGTAAGAATCTTGAGGAATGCCCCATATTTAGGGAGAAGGAATGGAATGATTTGACACTGAAAAAAGACAGAGAGGTGGGAGTGAAAGACTAGAATCTGCATATGGTTGGTTTCAAAAAAGAATGAGTGGTCAACAATGTATATTGCTTCAGAATAGACAGGGTGATAAGGACAGAGAAAAGCCCCCTCCCTAGTTTATATGGTTTAGTTAGGATGGTAACCAAACCAAACCCGTTGCCCTTGAATCAGTTCCAACTCATAGCAACCCTATAGGACAAATAGAACTGCCTCACAGGATTTCCAAGGCTGTAATCTTTACAGAGGCAGACTGCCACGTCTTTCTCCTGTGGAGTGGCTGATGGGTTCGAACTGCTTACCTTTCAGTTAGCAGCTGAGCACTTAACCACTGTACGACCAGAGCTCCTTGTTAATGTCTTACCCAGTATGTTTTCCAAAAAAGCAGCTTTAGGATCTATGGTAGATAAGGAGATCAGTTGTGAAAGGTAAGTGGATGATTAATAAGTGGAAAGAGTTTACTATGTATACCAAAACCATTGCCGTCTAGTCAATTCTGACTCATAGCAACCCTCTAGGACAGAGGAGAAGTGCCCTGTAGGGTTTGCAAGGCTGTAGCTCTTTACAGAAGCAGACTCCCACATCTTTCTCCCACAGAGCAGCTGGTGGGTGCGAACCGCCGACCCTTTCGTTAGCAGCTGAGCGCTTAACCATTGTGCCACCAGGGTTCCTCACTATGTATAGTGTTGCTATATTCCTTACCCTGTTTAAAGAACTGTAAGGTAAGCATAGATTTCTTCAAACATTTTAAAAATGTTACACTTTACGTGGAATGACACATGCTATTTTCTTGCCTGAGAATAATTTGTAATCTCTCCATAGTGCCTCATGTTTCTTTGATGTTTCATTTTCTTATATCTTTGTAACTTAAACCAAAAACAAATCCATTGCTGTCATGTTGGTTCTGACTCATAGCGACCCTATAGGACAGAGTAGGACTGCCTGAGGGTTTCCAAGGCTGTAAATCTTTATAGAAGCATATTGCCAGGTCTTTCTCCTGTGGAGTGGTTGGTGAGTTCAAGCTGCCTATCTTTCGGTTATCAGCTGAGCACTTAACTATTGCGCCACCAGGGCTCCTTCTTTGTGACTTACGCATTGCTGTTGGGCCAGTTCTGTCTCAGCGACCCTGTAGGACAGAGTAGAACTGCCCCATAGGATTTCCAAGGAGCAGCTGGTGGATTTGAACTGCCGACCTTTTGGTTAGCAGCTGAGCTCTTAACCACTGCACCACCAGGGCTCTTCTTTGTGACTTAGTATAGTATAATTTATGTTTTTGCAACGTCTGTTGTACAGAGTGCGTTTAGAAATAATTTTATAATTTTATACTGTGTTTTGCATATAGAATACTTTTTATTGATGAATGATTTTATCACATTTTATTTACTGTCAGACTTTGTGAATTTGGGACTTCTCTAGCTTATATAAAGGAGCCCTGGTGGCACAGTGGTTAAGCGCTTGGCTGCTAACCAAAAGGTTGGCGGTTCGAACCCTCCAGTGGCTCTATGGGGGAAAAGACCTGGTGTTCTGCTCCCGTAAAGATTACAACCTAGGAAACCCTATGAGGCAGTTCTGCTCTGTCCTATAGGGTCACTATGAATCAGAATTGACTCTATGGTACATAACAACAACAACTAGCTTATATACGTATGCTTCTAAATATGCTCTTTAATTCCTCCATGTAAAAATGGCGTGGCAGGGACGCCTGACCTCCTCTAACTTCACAAGGAGGAAGGAGAATCAAGATGAACAGCTCATGGCTGATTCCTGTGAGGGGGGAGGTCAGTCATGCCTCCACTCTCCAACCTGTTTACCAATTCTGACCCTAACTGTCCTTCCCATGGCACTCTACTTCTTTGCTGAGCTTGATAATTCATTGCATTGGCCACACAGAGCTCATAGACCATACTCACAGTTACGGGGCTTGTTAGGGAAGTAACAGGTTACAGTTCAGGTTCAGGAACCCTCAGGATACAGCTCTTCCATCAGGATAGCCTCTTCTCAGCTGTGCCCAAAGGCAGGTCTCTCTCAAGCTCTCGGCCCCTCAGCTTGGCCTCTGCCCTGCTTGGACAAGTGTTACAAACTCTTTTAGTTTTGCTGATAAGTACCCAGAGGCACCCCACTCCACCAGTAAGCCTTGGCCTGAAGGTGCTGAGCTCTAGCTCTGTAGGTCGGAAAACCTAGCTCCACCAAGAGCCTAGAGGCACCCTACTCTGCCAGCAAGCCTCCTGCCCAGAGGCACTTAGCTTTCTTGCTCTGTGGACCAGGAAGCCCACTGCACCATCTTCTGCCAGTTTCCTGCCTCTGCTGCCACTGTTTCTCTTTTGCCACTTAGGTGTTTCAGCTCTCTTTCTCGGTCTCCTGGTTCCAGGAGCTTCTCAACACAGGGATCCCGTGTCCAAAGGACATACTCCCCTTCTGACTCTTCTTTCTTGATGGAGGTGAGATTCTCTCTTCCTGCCTCTGGGATGGCTTATTTTAAGCCTAGCGGGTAACGAAACTGACCAGTCCACTTGTTAGGGTTCCATACACCTTATTTGCATGGTCCCACTCCCTCAACAGTGCCATGCCCCTTATTTACATTATTAGCAAGTTACCCAGTGCCCCTGGTAGGCCACAGGCACCTCTTTTGCTTAGTTCCACCCAGTCATTTGGTGGGAGTTACAAGACCATGGTGGGAAAGGCCATGTAAAAGCAATCCCGTCACACCACACTCAGTTTTGTTTTTCTTTGTAAATATATATCAGCCTTATAGATAGTCTCTTTCTTTTGCTTGCATCTTTAAGTACAGAAATGGTTTTCATGGATAAATAGTAGGAAAAATACTGTTTTTATTTGCTGTTTGCAATTTCTTTTAGTCAAGATAGGGTGATAAAATGTTTTTGTGAGCTGGTAATCACTAAAATTTATACTTTTAAAAGAGCATAGATAATAGATTGACTATTTCAGTCATTTTCCTTACGTTGTTTTCTTATTCTGTACATGTACACTTTTATTTTTTCATGTGGGAAAAGGGCCAAATTCATTGTCCTTAGTAGAGTCCTGTTCTGAAATCTTTAGTCCTCTTATATGCAAAATTGTAATAGCCCTAATTCTTTTGGAGAATCAGATAATTTTTACTTTAACAGTAGAATCTAGGAACTTGCCTTTTCCTTTGGGGGAAGTAGTGTGGGTATTCTCTCCAGAGATTCCAGACCACCTGAGTTTGTACTTAGCAAATCTGGAGTTATTGGTGGTATGGCCATAAAAATTACCTAATTTATTAATACCCAGGCATGAACATCAGGAGGAATGAAGACAGAAGATCCATTCTTTTGAGAACCGCATGTTAACTTCAGATAGTTAAATTTTTTGATAACTGTTAAGGAAAATTTTTAATTTAAAATACTTTCTTACGTATTTAACTTGGCAAATAGCTCTTCCTTGTGGAGAAGGAGCAAAGATAAATGAAGACATCAGAATAGATTATTTATAAAGTCTCTTTTGGTTCTAAAATTCTATAATTCTTTGAGACTAAACTTTGAAACATATTCAGTATCATTATGTTTTAAATACATTATATGCATCCCTGTATAACTATAGTCTGTATTCTGTTAGTACCTAAATACGTATCTGGGCTTCAGATCTTTGTATCTAGCAGATTATTAAACATTTCTACGTACGTAGTTAATTCAAACTCAGTGATTTCAATAGTACATGATAGGTAGAAATATTTCGTATAAAATACTTGGTGATGAATAATACAGTGAACAACCATGGGCTTTAAACACCTTACATTTTCACAAGCTTTGTAAATTGGTTCATTTAAGCCATTTTCTGTTCCTCGCATTTTTACCACCGTTGGTTGTAACACATCTTATCAGATTCCACTTCAGATTGTACCGAAGTAGTGTTTTCTCAACTTTGCCAATGTTCTCACCTGTAATTTTTTCATGCAGCATATTCATAGAGATTCACTTCAAACTCGGCATTAACTCGTTGAATAAACAGCAGCTGAATAGTATCATTATCTGTCAACTCATCATTTGCCTTGTTTTTTAGTTGACTGTTGATGTTGCTCCTAACATCCTCAATCTTCAAGTAACTATCCTCGCTGAAAGGCTAATAGTCTTTAACTAGTTTATTTTTTCTGGAAATAATTTATTTGGTTTGTACAGTCATATACAATTGAATTAACTCACCACCTGTTATGGATTGAATTGTGTCCCCCTAAATTATGTGTTGGAATCCTAACCTTTATATCTGTGGATGGCGTCCCTGGGTGGTGCAAAAGGGTTAAGTGCTCGACTACCAGCTGAAAGGTTGGCAGTTCCAACCAACCCAGAGGTGCCTCAGAAGACAGGCCTGGCAGTCTGTTTCCAAAAGGTAACAGCTGAAAACCCTATGCAGCAGTTCTTCTATGCACACAGGGAGTCACTGTGAGTCCATGAGGGGGAATTGACTCGATGACAGCTAACAACAAAAGAACTGTGGATGTAATCCTATTTGGAAACAGAGTCTCTTTGTTATGTTAATGAGGCTGTATCAGTATAGGCTGTGTCCTAAACCTACACACTTGTGACTTATAAAAACAACAGATTCAACACAGCATGGAAGAAGCATATACTGGGGAAGACATGCTGTCTGAAGAGGAATGAATATATAATTCCAGGAACTCCAAGGATTGCCAGTTAATAGAAGGTGAAATAGACGAGGGAAGACCTCCCGCTAGAGCTGCGTGTTAAATTTAGAATTTCTAGCCTCCTGAGCTGTGAGAGGAACCCTGGTGGTGCAGTAGTTAAGAGCTCGGCTGCTAACCTAACCAAAAGGTTGGCAGTTCAAATCCACCAGCCGTTCCTTGGAAACCCTACGGGGCAGTTCTACTCGGTCGTATAGGGTCGGTCACTATGAGTTGAAATGGACTTGAGGGCAACAAGAGTGGTTTTTGGTTTTAATCTTTATCGAAGCAGATCGCCAAGTTTTCCTTCAGCGGAGTGGCTGAGTGGGTTCGAATTGCCACCTTTCAGTTAGCAGCCAAGCCCTTAACCATTCGTTGCGCCCCCAAGGCTCCTGTATACACATGCTCTTCCAGAGGCATAAAATTGCATACACAGAATGCCTCTGGAAGGATACACAAGAAACTGTTAATATTAGTTGTTTTTGGGCAGTCCGTTGTTGAGTCGATTCCAACTGAGCAGAACTGGGATATGCAAAGATAATATACACTAAAATAAAATTAAAATAAAAGTATGTTTTCTATATTGTGAGAAACTGGAGGACAGTGCTGTGTTGTATTCGTCTTTGTATCTTTAGCATCTAGTACAGTGTTTGGTAGTTGGTAGGCACTTAGTTCATTTGTTGAATGTATAGGAGTTTGAGAATATCTTCTTAACCTATTTTTCACCTTATATAGCTTTCATGACTGCATAGATTATAGTATTGTCCTTTGAAAAGAGCTAATATTCTTAGCTTTTTCTTATAACTCCTCATTTTTCTGTGGAAGTTATTTATGTATCTGTGTTAGTTTTGATCTAATCAGGAGACAGAAACCACACAACATGTATCTTGTATGCGTGATAATCCAGGCAGTATCATTTTATGATATTTGATTTTAAAAACTCTTAATGTACTACTAATATATTCCCATGTTAAATTTATCTGTCACATTTATGTGTATAATTTTTCTTTGGTTGGCATTTTATTACCCAGAAAAGCTGGTATAACCTAAACATTTGTATATTTCAGCGTATATTATTTCTCCATGTTACTTATTTGGCTACCAAATGAGACTGTCTGCTTTGTACCAATTTTAATGAAATACTGTTTTGTATATTTCTCCACCTAAAGGAAGAGCTACTTATTTAGGCCCCTTTTTTCATTTTTTGGATGCCTGGTGGCACAGTGGTTAAGCATTTGGCTACTAACCAAAAGGTCAGCAGTTCAAATCCACCAGCTGCTCCTCGGAAACGCTATGGGGCAGTTCTACTCTCTGCTATAGGGTCGCTGTGAGTAGGAATCGACTCAACAGGAGTGGGTTTTGTTTTTTTCATTCTTTATTCTAGTTCTCTTACAAACATTATAATTCAGGGCCTTTACTTCCTTCTCCATCTTTATATTTAATCAGTCACAGTTTTGGATATGTTCTGGTGAAAAATTGTGCCCAACACTTTTTGAAAGTCTTAAGTAGATAAACGCCACAGGTTTTTCTGTATCTACTCTATGTGCCACCACCTGTCAGTTTGTCATACTACGGTGGCTTGCATATTGCTCTGATGCTGGAAGCTATACCACCCATATTTCAAATACCAACAGGGTTACCCATGGTGGACAGGCTTCAGCGCAACTTCCAGACTAAGACAGACTTGGAAGAAAGGCTTGGAGATCTACTTCTGAAAATTAACCATTGAAAGAACGCTATGAATCACAACAGAATATTGCCCTATGCAGTACTGGAAGATGAACCCCCTAGGTTGGATGGTACTACACAACAGTCACAACAGTGGGCTCAAACTTACAACTATCATTAATATGGTGCAAGATTGGACAACGTTTTGTTCTGTTATACATAAGATCGCCATGAGTCGGCACCTCTTCAACAGCAACAACGACAACCCCATATAGCCTGTAAAAATTGCAATAAATTTTCAGTTAAAATTTCCTCTTGTCTAAACCATGTTTGTTATCTGTTCATTGTCCAGTGTTCCTCCCTTGTCAGGCATACCCTAGAGTCTAGGGCAGAGGTCGGAGACAGGATATCTCTTACCCTTGAATCTAAGTGCCAGGAGCCAAGGTATTTTAGGCAGGTACTTGAGTAGTATCCAGGAGAGTAGTGAAGGTCACAGTTAAGATAGTAAGTCTAAGATCAAAGTACTAATCTAAGGGGCTAAATGTAGTATGAGAACCAAGAAATAAGTAAAATGAGACCTGAGAAATTAGGAAACACTAGATAGTAGAGTAAATTAATAGTGTTTTTCTGCAAGAATCCTGGCAATAGAATACTGATAGCTGCTTTTTGTGATGTCTCACGTTGGCTTGCAGACACATATAAGGAGCTGGAGCAGGGAAAAATACATTCCATTTAGTTATTTCTATTTTGCAGTTTAGAGAGTTTCTCCTCTGTTATGGACTCAATTAGCTTACCTATATAAGAGTGAAATTTGAAAGTATATAGTTGTCAGCATCTTTTGGAGCTACACTTGTGTAAAAAAAATCATTCTAGCAATTCTTCAACACAGATGTTTGTAATGACACATTACACGTTTTCACTGACATTTTTCCAGTATAAGTCTTAGGTTTCTTTAAAAGTCTTTGACAGATGCCATCAAGCTCTGTTGATTTATCTCCAGTGATTTTCTAAGTTGGTTTATAACAGCCTGTTGACCACTATTTCATATGGTAATATCTTAAACCTTTCCATTTTAGAAAACTGTTTAGGGGAGGAACTCACCCTAATATTTTTGGTCAGTTCTAGGACAAAGAATTAATTAGGCTGGATCTCAGTGTGAACTGGTATCTAATAAAAAACACGGTGCATTAACTTATTAGCAACTTGTGTCATTTCATATGTTAAAACTATGTTTGATAGTTATAAAGCAGATAGGTAATTCTCGAATTCTAAGAGAAAAGATCTTTTGGCATGGTGTGAAATAAAGTTTTACAAATCGTATCTTGCTCTTATCCATTGTGGTTTAATGTTCTAGTTGTGAAGACCATCTATCAGGTCTTTGACCCTTCAATCAAACGTGACTAGTAAGACTACAGTGTTTCTGGTTCAAACTAAAATAGACTTTAAGTCCATTTAAGGATGAATGAAAAGTGATGGCTTGAAAGTTTTTCTCAGATTTTTTAAATAATTAGAGGAGAAAATTTATAGTAAATGTAGTTATTGTTTTTACTAAAGCCCATCTTGATAAAAATATTTATATCTCCATCATGTCAACTCACACTGTAATTTATAATAAAAGATACAAGTACAGTTAACTCAAAGTAATGTAGTTTGTCAGGATTTGTTAAGTTTCCACTATAGAGAGTGGTGTGAGTATTCTTGAAGAATTTCCTGTCCTTGAAGAATCCCCCATCTAACAGTAGAAATAAAATGAAGGAGTTTTATGAACCTGGGAATGTAAGACTAGTAAAATGAAAAATACAGAGAAATTAGAGCTCTGTAAAATTCTACAAAAATAATTTGTTAAAATTGTTTATGAAATTGAATCTTGGAATTTAATCACTTGACATATAGTTCAGATTGCTTGACATTTAAGGAGGGGTTGATTAAATTCATCTAAGCCTTTATATTTTGTATGAAATCTTAATCTTGTCTGAAGTGAGATGGGTAAATGACATGAGATGTGCAATTATAATAAACTTATGCAGTGAAAGAGGTATATCCAGTAGGTAGTTGTATAGATAACTGGTTAATAGGCACAGAGTTAAAGTATCATGGCAGCTTGGAGAACCATATACAATCCATTTGTGTGAATAGGTTTGACTGCATGTTGAAGTAATTAATGAAGATAGAAGCTTTGTTGCTAATTGCTGTTGAGTCAGCTCCAACTCATGGTGACCTCCTCCCACGTAAAACAGAACAAAATGTTGCCTAGTCCTTTGCCATCTTAATGATTGTTGGTATGTTTGAGCCCATTGTTGCAGCCATTGTGTCATTCCATCTTATTGAGGGTTTCCCCCACCCTCGCGGGCCCTCCACTTTACCAAACAGGGTGCTCTTCTCCAGCGAGTGGTTCCTTTTGATGACATGTCCAAAGTAAGTAAGTCGAAGTCTCGGACAATATTCTGTGTTCCATAGGGTTTTCCTTGGCTAGCTTTCCGAAGTAGATCACCAGGCCTTTCTTTCTAAGCTGTTTTAGTCTAAGACAGATAGAAACTTTGTTATTAGTTTCCATTAAGTCATTTCCGACCCATGGCGACCCCACGTGTGCAGAGTAGAACTGGTCCATAGGGTTTTCAAGGCTGTGACCTTTTGGAAGCAGATTGCGAGACCTGTCTTCCGAGTTAACCTCTGGGTGGGATCAAACCGCCAGCTTTCTGACTAGCAATCAAGCGCCACGCAGGACTCCAGATAGAAGCTAAAAACCCAGACCAAACCTGTTGCCATTGAGTTGATTCCAACTCATAATGACCCTATAGGACAGAGTAGAACTGCCCCATAGGTTTTCCAAGGCTGTAAATCTTTTATGGAAGCAGACTACCACATTTTTCTCCTGTGGAGCAGCTTGCAGTTGGAACCACCAACGTTTTGACCTTTTGGTTAGCAGCCTAGTGCTTAACTACTGCATCCCAGGACTCCCTAGGTAGAAACTAGGACTGCAAAAATTACTGAAATTTAGTTTGGAGTGCTTTCATTAAATAGAAGAGTTTAGAACTCTTAATTTTGTTCCTCTTTAATTATTAAAATATTTCTAATTCTCCTAGTGTTGTCTGAATTGTCGTTGAAAGTAAGTATGGCAGATACGAACTTTGAACAATTACATTTTTGTTCTTTTTACCAAGTTGAGTGTATATGTGTTCACTAAAAATACGTGGTGTTAAGTAGATTCTTGTTAAGTTGTGGTTCTGTGGAACTTAATCTTGGAAACTAAAGAAAATGGCCCATTCACATTAGCTTCATATTATCTTTCTCGAATCTCTCTTTTTTTTTAATTTGATTGTGCTTTAGGTGAAAGTTTACAACGCAAATTAGTTTCTTATTCAAAATTTATACACAGATTGTTTTGTAACATTGGTTGCAATGCCCACAATGTGTCAGCACTTTCCCCTTTCCACTCCAGATTCCCTGTGTCCATTTGTCCAGTTTTCCTGTCCCTTCCTGCCTTTCATCTTGCCTTTAGGCAGGAGCTGCCCATTTGCTCTCCTATACAGTATTTAATTGAACTAAGAAACATGTTCCTCATGTGTGTTACTGTTTGTTTTATAGGTGTGTCTAATCTTTGGCTGAAAAGTGGGCTTTGGGAATGGCCTCAGTTCTGAGTTAGCAGGGTGTGGTGGGCCATAGTCTCAGGGATTCCTCCAGTCTCTGTCAGATCAGTAAGTCTGGTCTTTTTTTGTGAATTTTGAATTTTGTTCTACATTTTTCTCCCACTCTGTCAGGGACCCTCTGTTGTGATCCCTGTCAGAGTGGTCAGTGGTGGTAGTCGGGCACCATCTAGTTCTAGGTTCAGGCTGGTGGGAGTCTCTGGTTCATGTGGTCCTTAAGTCCTTTGGGCTAATATTTTCCTTGTGTCCTTGGTTTTCTTCATTCTCCTTTGCTCCGGATGGGATGGGACAAATAGATGTATCTTATATGGCCTCTCACAAGCTTTTAAGACCCCAGATGCTACTCACCGAAATAGGATGTAGAACCTTTTCTTTATGGACTGTGTTAATGCTAATTGACCTAGATGTCTCCTGAGACCATGGTCCCTAGTCCTCAGCCCCAGCAACTTGGTTGCTCAAGGTGTTTGGATGTGTCTGGGGAGCTTCTGTGACTTTGCCTTGATCAAGTTGTGCTAACTTCCTTTATATTGTGTATTGTCTTTCCTTTCACCAGAGTTGACACTTGTCTACAATCTAGTTAAAAGATTTTCCCTCCCCATCCCTCCCCTTCCTCGTAACCATCAGAGTTTGTTTTTTTCTGTGTGTCAGTCTTTCCTTGAGTTGTTAAAATAGTGGTCTCATACAATATTTGTTTTTTTGTGATTGACTTATTTCACTGAGCGTAGTGTTCTGTAGATTCATCCATATTGTAAGGTGTTTTGTGGATTCAACATTGTTTTTTATTGTTGAGTAGTATTCCATTGTGTGTGTGTACCATAATTTGTTTATCCATTCATCTGTTGATGGATCATATTCTTTTTAATTTTCAAGTTCTTTATTCTGTGACCAAATAATAATTGTGAAGGTAATAATAAATGATTAAATTTTAAATACTTTGTCAAAGCTCTTTGTTGTTTTTTCCTCTCAGTTAATATTTTGACAGCAAGCATCTATAGTAGCAGCAGTAGCAATTGAGAGGCACGCTTGATATTTTTACTTATGTTTTTAGCTTGCCAGGAAATATGTCTGTTTCTGGTTTTACTGTGTGTATATGTGTGTTTATATGAACATACCCTCCACAACTCCACCCCAGGAGTTCTGGAGGTTTGCAACAGTATTAAAAGCAGAAAGGAGAATTTTCTGTATTACATTTTAAGCTAAGACAGTGAACTTAATTATTAGTAGGCCATGAAAGAATAGAGTTTGGAACTATTTTCTTATTTGAGCTTGTCTTGGAGGCTGGTCTAAGCATTAGAAAAGAAGAGATAACGTGATCTCTATTTGCTGATGTGAACAAAATTAAATACATATATGAAGGAAGAACATGTTTCCAAGTTTTCTAGCATGGATGAATTAGATGTTGGGAAGGTAGACTCAGGTTCCGTAAGACTCAGAAACAACGTGTACTCACTCTAGCAATAATAAGAAAATAAGAGGAATTAAAATTTATTTTTAAAAATTTTGGGGGGGTAATAATCAGAGGGGGCTTAAATCCTTTGTTGATCTGTGAGTTACTCAACTAGCAGGAGCATTACAACAAACAAATAAATTTTAAAAAGTTTTTTTTTTTTCCTTCATTCATGGTATAGTTTAATGGAAGAAGCAGTAGACTAATTTGTTTAAGGTTCTGGATTTTAGACCTGGCTCAGGACTAACTTTGCAAACATATATTAAACACAAAACCAAATTACAATATGCTAAAACTGAAAATATTGCAATTTTTAAATACAGTACTTTACACAGGTCATACTAGCAAGAAACAGTCATTTCTTCCTACCCTACTAAAAAAGCTTTTAAAATAACTTCCATTGTATCAAATTTTAAAACTTTTAGATGAGTACAACATAATATTCATGAGAGATTGTTACTATTTCTAGCTCCCTAATCCCATTGTCCCAATTGAATTAATGCCATTAATTTTTGAGATGAATTTTAAAATCTCTCTTTCATACATTGCATGCATTCTAGGGGTTTGAAAACCACATTAGTATAGGAATCTTTTTTTTTTTACATTAGATGTGGATAATAATGTTAGTATAACTTTGTTACTAGATATGCACATGAAAATTTTATTAGCTTCAATAACAAGAAACTCTTTAAGCCTTTTTTTAAGTGAGAGCATTTCTGTTACTGAGTGGCCATATATTTAGAAAACACTGAGCAACATTTTAAAGGGCAGTAGAAAGGTCTTGAACTTTTTTTTTCAGTTTTGCGTCTACTTTTTTCACTTTACAATATATTATGAGCATTCTCCATTTTAGTAATTTGTCTTTGGGAAGCGTAACTTTTTATTTGATTGAGTGACAGTCTCCCTGTAGGTTAGCAATAAAAAAACAAACAAAAAACCGTTGCTGTCAAGTCGATTCTGATTCATAGTCACCCTATAGGACAGAGTAGAACTGCCCCACAGGGTGGTCTTGAACTTTTTTTGTGTGGGTGTGTGTGCTTGAAGTGAAAGTTTACAGAGCAAATTAGTTTCTCATTCAGCAATTCATACGCAAGTTGTTTTGTGACATTGATTGCAATCCCTGCGATGTGTCAGCACTCTCCCCTTCCCACCCTGGGTTCTCTGTTTCCATCCTTCCATTTTTCCTGTCCCTTCCATTTTTCCTGTCCCTTACTGCCTTCTTATCTTTACTTTTGGGCCGGTGTTACCCATTTGGTCTCGTATACGAGGTTGAACTAATCACGTTCCTCACGTGTTATTGTTTGTTTTATAGACCTGTTTAATCTTTGGCTGAAAAGTGAACTTCGGGAGGAAAGGTCTTGAACTTTTACAAGTCCAGTTAGTAATACCTTTTCATGCCCTTGTCTCCTAATGGGATTTTTCATGAATACTGGTATAGTTGTGCAAAGATTACAAACACACATTTAGCTATCTATCCATCTATCTCTCTACTAGTATATAGCAAAGTGATAGAATTGAGTAACATTTAAAAATATATAGTATATTTTAGATTCAATAACCTTAAAAATAAAGCAGCCATTTCTGGATAATATCTGTGAGGAAGACAAACTCTGAAAAATATGCTACCACAAATAGCATAAAGAATTTCAGGAGTTTCTAGCTTAATATGACACTGTCTTGTGTTGAGCCTGGCTCGTTGGGACTATCTTTTACCCATCGTCAAGTATATTCTTTGATGATGGTGATGATCTTAAGTACTTTTATAGTCAAGCTATTTAAAAATAAAAATAACCTTTTCCATCACTTTTTCTTAGATTTATATTAAAAAGAAGAGAGAGGAAAAGTTCTCTGATAACTGTAAAAATTTAGGTCTTACTAAAATTTTTCCATAGCAGTATACCAGTAAATAATTTGTGTTTCTGATATATAGAAGAGAGAGGTTGGAATGTAAAGAACCTCTGGTGGCAAATGGTATACAGGATTATAAGAGAAAGGAATAGAAGTAGTTTGGCAAGTTTGTTTGAAAGTTATAGCAGCAAAGTATATCTTTATATATCTTTTTTTTTTAAATTGTGATTTTTTAGGTGAAAGTTTACAGAGCAAATTAGTTTCTCATTAATGTTTATATATTTTTAAAAAGGACTTTTAGGAGAAAACATTTGGAATGATGGCTAGCTAAATCAGTGGAATCAACACGGTTGAAATAAAGGCAGGAAGGACAGAAGGAAAGAGAGCATACCATCCTGATACTCTAGTGGACGTGCATATTACTCAGAAAAAGGGCTCTCTAGGCAAAACCAGGGGTCATACAACATTAAAGAAGCAGTGAGAGAAGGAAGATCTGTTAAAGGCTGAGAACAAATGCTCATAGACTGGTGTTTTGAAGTTAAGAGAAGGTGTTTCAAAAAAGGAAAAAGTAATTTAAAAAGTCCATTGCTGCAGATATATCAAATGAGAGGATTGAGAAAAATTCATTGAATTTGCCAAGATATCATTTAAGGCCTTTGCCAAAGTAGTTTTGATAGATTTTTAGAGGACTAAAGTTTTAGAGGCTAGATTGTAGTTTTAGAAATGATTAAGTGGTTAAGTGGTAAGAGACAGAATAATAACCAAAGTAAACTTCGCTTTAATCTTTTGAAGATGCCACGGTTTCTTTCACAAGACAAGCTAGATCATGCTGTCCTTATATAGGAAAGAAACTGCTGTTTTAAGAGAAAAATACGTTTATTTTGGTTATTAGTATTTCTTAAGTACTGGAACTGCCGATGGAAGCCACTGGTTTCCCTCTACTGCCCCTCTACCAGCCATAAACTGAGAAATTTTTTATTAGAACAGTTTCATTGTCTTAATCGTAAGTAATATAAAATACAGAAATCTGGATTTACACAAAAAACAATTTGGTGGTAATGATTCACTACTTAAACTTACTGTCATGGTTGGAGGGGGTCTAAAAGTAATACCCTCTCTTTACTCAAGTTCAGAACCACTGGAGATATAAGCAAATAAGTCATCTAATGGAGTTCAAAATATGTTCTTTAAAATTGACAGTGTAAAGTGGAATACAAGGCTTATTCATATAGTCACAATGGAATTGCTAATATTTCACTGCCAAATTAAATATATACTGGTCTTATCACTGCACAGCCAGACAACCAAAGGTATGGAAGAACAGAGAATTCTTGCCCCAGTAAGCAGACCCAATTGTAAAAGAGCAGGAACCAGAAGGGACTGAGCCATGTACACACATGCATGTGTACTTCTTCCTCCTAAACTTATAATCAGATAAATCATTATTCTCCCAGAGAATGAAGGTGGTGGTGGCCAGTTTCTGAGCTCTATTTTATTAAGTGTTATTGTAATGGAAACTCTACTGTGAAGAAGCTTGAAGCCAGTGGGTATGGGCTTCCTGCCCCAATCATTTTACCTTCCAAAATATTCTTTTAAAATTGAGGTATAATTCATATACAGTAAAGTGCACAAATTTTAAATGTACAGTTTGATGAGTTTTGACAAATGTGTATATTCACGTAACCACCACTCCAGTCAAGGTATAGAATGTTCCAACACTTTATTTTTACATGTGGATTCACGGTAAGATTACTGGTGGCATATTGGTTAAGTGCTTGACTGCTAACCAAAAGGTTGGCTGTTTGAACACACCCAGTGGCTCCCCAGGAGAAAGACTTGGTGATCTGCTCCCCTAAAGGTTACAGCCTAGAAAATCTATGGGGCAGTTCTACTCTGTCACATGGGGTTGCTGTGAGGTAAAATCGACTCGATGGCACCCAGCAACAACATTATTTATATTTCTGATAATATGGAGTGCACAGTAGATACTTAACAGGTAACATTTACCTTCCCTGCTGGCACACTTTGGTTCTAAAGTATTTGATACAAAGGATGGTAGCTAAACAGCTTTCTGCAAATAATTCATCCCCTTAGTCAATTCATTGAACAAAATTAATAGTCATCTCTGATGTACTAAGTGATGGGGGTATGCAATGAGTATATTAGACATGGTCCTCATAAAATATAGCAGGGGAATGTATATTAACAATTAAGCAAAATATATATATATAATTACAAATTGTGAATAGTGCTGTGAAGGGCAGGTGCAGTGATAGAGAATGAGCCTGGAGGGCAGGGAAGAGGAGAAGACAGCATAGGCAGGAATGATCTCCAAGGTGGTGACCTCTAGGCTGAATCTTAATGAGAGGAACCAGTAAGTTGAAGAGCAGGGGAAAGAACGTTGTAGATGGAATAAAGAAAAGGAGTGAATTAAAAAAGCCTTAGATGCCAGTGGGAGCCGTAGTGGCACAGCAAGCAGTTAAGCATTCAGCTGCTAACCAGAAGGTCGACGGTTTGAATCCACGCGCTCCTTGGAAGCCCTATGGGGCAGTTCTACTCTGTCCCATAGAGTTGCTATGAGTTGGAATCGACTTGATGGCAATGGGTTTGGTTTTGGGTTTAGATGCCAGTGTAGGTGTATTAGTTTTGTAGGGCTGCCGTAACCAAGTACCACAAAATGTGTGGCTTTAAACAACAAATTTATTATCTCACAGTTCTGGAGACTGAGTGTCCAGGGTGTCAGCCATGTTGATTCTTTCTGAGGCTTTGAAGGAGAACCTGTTCCAAGCTTCTTTCCTGTCTTCTGGTCACATAAGGTCCTTTGTCTATCTTTCTGTGTCTGTTGTCCCTTTTCATAAGGACAGCACTCAAATGGGATTTAAACCCACCCTGGTGTGGTGTGAGGACAGTGGTAGTTCGGTGGTAGATTCTTGCCTTCCATGCAGAAGACCTGGGTTTCATTCCTGGCCAGTGCACCTCGAGCACAGCTACCATTTGCCTGTCACTGGAGGCTTGTGTTTTGCTGTGATGCTGATCAGGTTTCAGCGGAGCTTCCAGACTTAGACTAGCAAGACAGGCCAGGCGATCTGCTTCTGAAAATCAGCCAGTGAAAATCCTATGGGTCACAACCGTCTAATCCTGTTGTACATGGGGTCGCCATGAGTCAGAGGCCAACTCTGTGACAGCTGACAGCAACAACTGCTACTCTGCTATGACCTCATGTTAATCTAATTGTTAACATCATCCAAGACCCTGTTTACAAACAATATCATATTCACAGGTACCAGGAATTTAGAACTTCAACAGATATTTTTTGGGGGGACGCAATTCAGTCCATAACAATAGGTATCTGGGAGGTTAGGGCAGCAGAGTATCTTTGAGAAAGCAAGTTGAGAGAAGAAGATTGATTTGGAGGGAAGATGGTGTATTTAGTTTTGGACTTACTCAGTTTGTCATATTATGATATATCCAAGGGAACATAGCCTCACTTAATGATGTAAGACTAGTTTAAAGAGAGAAGACAGGATTGAAATTATATTTGGAACTATGAGCACTTAGATCAGTCAGTGTGTGCTGATTGAGTGACTCATACATGTTGCACTGCAGTTTTCAAAATAATTTCTTTAAAACTTTTTATTCATTTTGTTTTTGGTATGTTATATCTCATGATGTACCAAGCATTACATTAAAATATTTATTTTCAAATTATCCTCTAGTAGAATCTAATACAGTAATCTACACCTAAGTTCTCATTAAGTACTCTTGCGGAGCAGTAGGGCATATTGATGAAGAGAACTGTGGAGTCAGAGTACTTGAGTTTGAATCTTGGCTCTGCCAATTGCTAGCTTTGTGATTTTGAGCAGATTTTGCCACCCTCTGTGCTTCAGTCTTAAATTGCATTTGATTAAAATGAGGCAGATAATATTACAGTTTTTGTAAAGGTCAAATAAGTGCTTAGATGAGTAAAATGGGGATAATAAGAGTATATTTAAATTCTACCAGAGGATTGATATGCAGACCACATAAGGCAGTACGTTTAAAGTATACAGCTACCCAAACAAAAAAAACCCATTGCCATTGAGTCGATTTCAACTCATAGCCACCCTATGTAGGGTTCCTAAGGCTGTAAATCTTTACAGAAGCAGACTTCCACATCTTTTCTCCGACGGAGCGGCTGGTGGGTTCGAACTGTCACCCTTTTGGGTAGCAGCCCAGCACTTAAGCACTGTACCACCAGGGCTCTGCAGTAGTACCCACTAAGTCTTAACTGCTTTTATAACTTGCTGACTGATAGTTTTGATGAATTGCTGTACTTTGATTAGCATCTTATTTTTTTCCTCAATGTAATGATAATTTTTATCACTTTTAATAATATGAATTTAGTAGATTATATTATTCTTTATGTCAGAAAAATCAATGTAATACTGATTTAAGAAGATTGAACAAGTATATCTGAGATAGATGTGCTATAACTTCTCTTTAGTGTGTATAAAAAAAGAGATACATATGGATACTTTTCTTTTTCTTTAGGAAAAAAAATCAATTTCTCCAAAACTATCTGGCCCTTCTTAAGAAAATAATTATAAATGATAACCTGAGATTTTTAATACAGAGTAGGTTTAGGATTACTAGATTAGTCACAGATTGTATTGGATATAACTGGAGCATGTTAGTATTATTTGATGTAAAATTTTAAATTCCTAGATTGACACAGAAAGTAAGATATCTCTCATTTTTATAACACAGGGTTTCATATTTTAAGAATTGTCATCAGCTGGCAATGTGCAAAAGTCTATTAAAACTTATACAGTGAGAAAATGCCCGAAATTCTAATAGTAGAGCAGTGATTATCTATGTGTAGACTGTGGACCCCTTGAAGGTCCTTAATATCTCTTCAGGGCGTCCGTGAGGTCAAAACTATTTGCATAATAATATCAAGACAGTGTTATTTTTTTCACTGGATTGACATTTGCACTGTCATGGTGCAAAAGCAATTGTGGGTAAAAACTGCTGGTGCTTTAGTGTGCACAGATCAAGGAGCCCTGGCAGCGCAGTGGTTAAGCACTCCGCTGCTAATGAAATGTTGGTGTTTCAAACCCACCCAGTGGCTTTTCAGGAGAAAGACCTGGTGATCTGCTTCCACAGAGATTACAGCCAAGAAAACCCTGTGGGGCAGTTCTACTCTGTTACATGGAGTCACTATGAATTGGAATTGACTTGATGGCACCCAACAACAACGGGACCAAACTGTGCTAGTAGTCATTGGAGTCTTCACCATCACATATTTGAAGTAAAATAATATGTGTGTCACTTAAAAATGTCTGTGAGGAAGCAGAAAAAAATTATTTTAATCTGTGTCATGAAATGGGAAGTATACATACAACACTTCCACTGCATAATGAAGTCTGATGGTTGTTTTGAAGAAAGGTACTTGTACAGTTGTTTTAAGTTGTGAGTTGACGTAGGCACTTTTTTCATGGAATATCATTTTTATTTGAAAGAACTAACAGACGTGGTTTTTCTTACTTGGGTATTTGGCAGACATTTCCTCACAAATTAATGAAGTTGTCATTTTAAGGAAAACAACTGGGAGTATTTTTTGTTGCTGATAAAATTGGAGCTTTCGATGAAAAATTAGAATTTTGGAAAACTTTTTCTGTTACCTTGAACTTGACGGCTTCCCAATACTAAAAGACTCTTTTGATGAAATTGGTGGTGATATTAACAAATGAGATATTTTGAAATAGTACAATGAGATGTGTCAACTTTTGGAAGATCTGCAGAACTCATTGACTTAATATTTTGCAAATGACCAGTGTGTGATGATAAAATCTTGCATGTATAAAGGATTTAAAATGCAAGAGACCAATGGATATTAATATAACAGTTACAAAAGTTCATTGATATGGTTTCAGATTTCACGTGGCAACCAGCCTTAAGCAGCTATCACTTGCTTTGGTGTAGTATCAAAGAATATCCACAATTATCTGAAAGACTGTTAAAGTACTCCTTTGTTTTTCTTCTGTGTGTATGTGTGAGGCTGGATTTTGTTCAACCAAATTAACACATCCAGAAAGATTGAATACAGAATCAGATATGAGAACCCAGTTATCTTACATTAAGTCACACAATATAGAGATTTGCAAAAGTGTAAAATGATGCCACTTTTCTCATTATATTTTTTTCTTTTGGAAATATCGTTTTCACTGAAAATATTTATGTTAACATGTAATGGGCTTATAATTGTTATATTTAAATGAATTACTAAATAATATCAAAAAGTCTCAATTTTAATTTTTAATATGTTGAATATCAATAGGAGTAATTAACATAAATAGAAGCTCTTTGGGGTTCTGAATAATTTTTAATAGTGTCAAAGGGTTATAGAGTCGCTATGAGTTGTAACTGACTCAACGGCGGCAGGTTTGGATTTGGTTTGTAAAGGGGTTTTGATAATCTGTGGTCGATAGGAATCTACTTATAATTTAGGAGGAGAGCATAGCTTTATAATCTAAAATATACAGATTTTGGCTTAAAGCAATACTTTGATTTGGCGTATTTCTCAAATGGCAGTGTTGAAGTAGGTTTTTCTAGGCGTCGCACACTTTGTGTTATTTGATGTCATTTTATTTTGAAACTTTTCTGAACCTTTATTTTCATTTTGTATCTTGAAAATACATAAGTTTTGGGGGACATTTAGTTTTTCTTGATTGGCCTTGGCTGGTTTTCTAAACAAGTTTAATAAGGTATAAGAATGCTGAAAAAGATGTTCTGTCACAGTCTGTGGAATGTTACTGGTATCTTACACATATAGAATGAATATTTCATATTTCCGTTAGATGGATAAAATTTTGTTCAAAATTTTTTTTAATAAATGTAGTCCATTTCCATTTTGGAATACATGTCGGGATTAATTCAGTATAACTGGAGTCTTCTGCTTGGCAGTGGTAACTCTCTATCCTTTTATCATATAAGATATGATGTTATCAAGTTGGTGAGTTTTCTTTTCTTTTTTCTATAAGCAGATAATCTCAGTGACACCTTGAAGAAGCTGAAGATAACAGCTGTAGACAGGACTGAGGATAGTTTAGAAGGATGCTTGGATTGTCTGCTTCAAGCCCTGGCTCAAAATAGTAAGTTACATTATGTTTACTCAAATGTCAAACAAAAGAATCAAATCAGCAAACATTCAGAAATTGGTAGTTTAGCACATAACTTGAATTCTATCTCTGAATACTGTGGTTGTTTTATATGTTCCAGCCTCCCACCCTCTGCCCCTCTCCCCCCATACCTCTTTGCCCCCGCAAGGTGTACAGAAAGCCAAGTTGATAGGCGAAAGAAAGAAGGAATTGATTGGTGGTGATGACATCAGTACCAATCCCAGAGGGAGGTTATTGTTTCATTCCAAACAGACAAGCATCATAGTTGTTTTTCTTAACACTTACGTTTGTGCTTTAAAAAGAAAGACAATGTGTTTATGTGTAGGGAGGGGAGAAGAGAGAAGAAGAGACGGGGAGCTTAAAACACTTAAAAATTTTTTTCTGAGATCTTACGGTCACTTTTGGTACAACTTTACTTTAAAATAATGTGTTTATGTATAGATTCAGTTGGAAGGAACCATCAGCAATTAAAAAAATCCATTAAAATTGAGGTAAGACTTGATCTTTGGTGTTTTGGTAAATTATACTAGAGACAGAAACCACACAGCTCTTTATTGACTAACACATTGTATTATTGCATTTGATGTATCATATTTCTATTCACTAATTTCCGTACTGTCACAGTGAATATACAAGTACAAGTGATCTTCATTTGTTCCCTTAATTCTACTTGTTCCTGCTATGGTTTGTCCTGTATTTGCGGTTAATTATACCATGGTCTTATCCTGGGACTAATTATGTATCTGACAAAGAACTCGGGAAAGTATGTATTGTTAAGGTTTCAGTTTCAAGCAGTCAGAGGTATTTGTCTTCTTTCCTTCCTTCCTTCCTGCCTCCTTTCTTTCCTCCCTCCCTCCCTCCCTCCTTTCCTTCCTTCTTACCTCATTCCCTTGTTCCCTCTGATTTAGAATATCTTAAATCCATCAAAAAAACACATTTTAAAGCTAGTTTTTAAAATTTCTTTCTAGTAATTCTCTTTGATTTTGAGATTATAACTCTATCAAGCGATTTAATCTTAGTAGTAATAGAAGGAATTTGAAACCAGGAATTCAGTGAGAGCATCTAGATAAGGCTCAAGATTTAAAAGAAAAAGGAAGACAGGAAAGAAGAATGTCTAAGGCTGTGCTGCCCATTAATGTAGACACTAGGTACATGTGGCTATTTAAAGTTAATAAAATTAAAATTAAGTTTCACAGTCTTATTTCTCAGTTGTTACATTTGCTTTGCCAGCTACCTTACTGGGACACACAGACACAAAATACTTCCATGATCAGAAAAGGTTCTTTTGGATAACGTTGGTCTAGAGGACTAGAAAGAACAACGTAATAACCTGAGTTTTACAGTGCCTATATAGGCAGCTTTACATAATAATGCAGTTAGTCTAAGTAAACTGAGTACCTCAAATTTACATTTTTCAAGAGTTGTCTATAATTTCAGTGGTCCCTTTTTTCCCTCGATGTTATAAAAAAGTAGAATTCCTATATGGGCCGTTGGCTTCAGAATCTGAAAGACAGAGAGAGTATTTCCTTGCTCACACGTAGAGGGTTGCTCAGTCTTCTCTTGGAATGACTGGAAGACAGAGATGAAGAAGGAAAGGGAAGAAAGAAGGAAGCAAAAGTTTATAGTTTTTTAAAGAGCAGATTCAAGAGATACTAGCAAGTATACAGTTGTTGGATTAAATTTCAGACCCATTATGGAAATTATTCCTTGAACCTTTGTATCAAAAATGGTCTTGAAATTGTATGTTATAAAATGTTAAGGTCAGATAACCATGAGGTATTAATGACAACAACACACTATCAATTTAACTAATGACTCTCCAGGGGGAAACAAAAGGAATATGTCGTCTTATGAATTTGTTACAAAATCATCAGTGTCCTCGCTAATTAACATAATGTCTCATGTCAGCTGAAACGAGAATTTTACATAGGATGAAGGAATATAGTAGTTTCCTAAGGCTTCTGTAACAAAGTATTGCAAATGGGTGGCTTAAAACAACAAATTTATTGTCTCTAAAGAGTACTGGAGGGTAGAAGTCTGACAGGAAGGTGTCAGCAGGATTAGTTCCTTCTGGAGGCTCTCAGGGAGAATCTGTTCCATGCCTCACTCTGAGCTTTTGGTGGTTGCCAGCAGTCCTTGGCGTTCTCTGGCTTGAAGATGCATCACGCCAATCTCTGCCTCCATGATCACTTGGCCTTCTTCCCTGTGTCTTACTTGTATCTCATAAGGATACCACTGATTGGATTTAGGGCCTAAGTCTAATCCAGTATGGTCTCATTTTAACTTTTTTACATCTGCAAAGATCCTACTTCCAAATAAGGTCATATTCACAGGTACCAGGGCTTAGGACTTCACTGTATTGTTTGAAGGAGGACAGTTCAACCCCATACAGGAAATTGATATAGACATGTAATTTTGATTTAGGAATAATATCTATCACTGATTGTGTACATAGCACTGGCCTGGTTATCTAATTTAATCTTTCTTATAGCCCCATGAGTTAGACATCAACATTTAAAGGATGTGGAAACAGCTTCAGTGAAGTTACTTGCTTTGGTCTGGCAGAATCCAGAGTCTAGATTTGAACTCTTCATTGACAGAATAAAAAAAATCACACTCTGAGAAAAGTGTAATTTTTTGCTGGGTTTATGACTATGAACTTAATTTAAGAAGCTAGATTTTAATATTGTTTGTTAATTTTTTGCTTTTTATTTAAAATTTTTATTATTAAAGATGGGGATGATATGTAAGCTTTTTTTTCCTTGAGCTATAGACTGATCATAGATATTTATTTATTGGTGTTTATTGATATCTTTTATAGAAGTGGTATCTTGCTTTTAAACAAGTAAAAATATAACAGTAGGATGTTTATTTTCTACAGTTGTCCTTACTTCCCTGAGTAAAGTGATTGATCCATTGCTACCTCTCTTCTCTTAAAAAGGTAAAATTATAAAATATCCAACTTAGGTGAATCTGTTTGTGCTTTTCTTACACAAAACCAAAAAACCAAACGTGTTGCTGTTGAGTTGGTTCCAACTTAGTGACCCGATAGGACAGAGTAGAAATGCCCCATAGGGTTTCCAAGGAGTGGCTGGTGGATTTGAACTGCTGGCATTTTCTTTAGCAGCCGTAGCTCTTAACCAGTGTGCCACCTTAATTTTGGATTTCCATTACACATATTCCCATCTTATTCTTCTACAGAATGGAGAAATTTTTCTTTCTTGATCAGGTGCAACTACATGCAAACAATGACATTTTTAGTGTCAGATGTTTTAGCTAAAAATGTCGTTGTTTGCATGAAGTTGCACCTGATCAAGAAAGAAAAATTTCTCCATTCTGTAGAAGAATAAGATGGGAATACGTGTAATGGAAATCTAAAATTAAAATTTGATTTTACAATCTACTAACCTGTCATTGGAAAGAATATTTCTGAAATTAAAGAAATAATGCTATTAAAATATTTATACCATAGAGATCTGGTATATTTGAATTATTCATTACGACTGATTGTAATCTGAAATGAAAACTTTGATTTATGACTTCAGAGTGATTTTTTTTTTTTCTTTTTGGAAATATTATATACCAGTTGTCTTAGAATTGATTCGGACTCATGGGGATCCCATGTGTGTCAGGTTGGACTGTAATCCATAGGGTTTTCAGTGGCTGATTTTTTTTTTTCCTGAAGTAGATCACCAGTCATTTCTTTCAAGGTACCTCTAGGTGGACTCAAACCTCCACCTTTTGGTTTGTGTTAACCATTTGTACCACCCAGGGACTCCTTGGTATCATTAAATATGGTATTTACTTTATGGACTCTTTCTAATTTATAGAAAACATTATTGTAGAAAAGCATTTTGTTTTAAATCTCTGATTTTAATTAATATAGAGGCATTCATTCACTCATATAAATACTTCTGATCTCAGTTTTAAAATTTTTTAGTGAATACTTGAAGGCCACCAGCCGGGAAATCAGCCCCTGTTTATTCCATTCTGTTTTGATTCAGGTTATGGTTAGGGAATTCTCAGTAAATGCTTGTGGAAATTGTAGTGTGGTTAATCTATTTCATGCTTATTTGAAAATTTCAAACAATAGGCCACCTGTTTTGTCCCTAGATATTAAGACAGGACTTGGTCATCAAGAATATAGTATCTATATATCACCTACTACTAAATGTGAATCAAAAGCCCAGAGACACAAAAACTTAACATTCTATTCATAATTAAAATTCTGTTCTAGTCTAAGGGAATGAGGACCATGTGCATTGCTGTGGGAACCACATAACAATGCTGGCTTAATCATAGGTACAGCTTTAAACTCTTCCTGAAGGAGTAGACTGTTTTTCTCTGTCTCATCATCTCTTTTACCTTTGTGTTTTAACTTTACTTAGTTACTTGCTTGATGACACTTCCTATTTCGTACAGAAGTCAGATAATAGCTTACATTATTTACCATAGAATAATTCTCTAATAGAACACAAGTTTTTTACTTGTCTTTATAGGAAAAAAAGTTTATCTAGGTCCAAAGCTAAAAGTCAAATTCTTAAATGTATATCATAATACCCACTTACCTGTTGAATTGTTATTTTTTAAGCCCACTTACCTGTTGAATTCTCAGGTTGCTGTTTATTTTGTTCTGTTGATTTGTTGGCTCCCTTCTAGGCTGTAATGCTGAATATGCCAAATAATACTCATAAGCTGCTAATGTAGATTACTCCATGAATGGTCTCTTACCAGTAAAAACTTTGTTGTCATTTTCTTTTAGTCTGCTTTATGCCTTCAGTATTTCTAATACAGACTTCAGATAGCAGAATTACTTCCTAAGTCAGAGACATTGGAACCTATTATCAAGTGCTTTTTTCAATGATGTTGTTAGGTGCCGTCAAGTCGGTTCTGACTCATAGCAACCCTGTGTACAAAAGAATGAAACACTACCCGGTCCTGTGCCATCCTCACAGTCGTTGGTATGCTTGAGTCCATTGTTGAAGCCACTGTGTCAGTCCATCTCATTGAGAGTCTTCTGCTTTTTCGCTGACCCTCTGCTTTACAAAGCATGATGTCCTTCTCCAGGGACTGATCTCTAGTGATAATATATCCAAAGTATGTGAGACGTAGTCTCGCCATTCTTGCTTCCAAGAAGCACTCTGGTTGTACTTCTTCCAAGACAGATTTGTTTGTTCTTTTGGCAGTCCATGGTATAGTCAATATTCTTCGACAACACCACAGTTCAAAGGTGTCAATTCTTCTTTGGTCTTCCTTATTCATTGTCCAGCTTTCACATGCATATGAGATGATTGAAAACACCATGGCTTGGGTCAGGCACACCTTAGTCTTCAAAGTGACATCTTTGCTTTTCAACGCTTTAAAGAGATCTTTTGCAGCAGATTTGCGTAATGCAGTGCGTCTTTTGATGTCTTGACTGCTGCTTCCATGGTTGTTGATTGTGAATCTGAGTAAAATGAAATCCTGGACAACTTCAATCTTTTCTCCATTTATCATGATGTTGCTTATTGGTCCAGTTGTGAGGATTTTTGTTTTATGTTGAGGTGTGATCCATACTGAAGGCTGTGGCCTTTGATCTTCTTTAGTAAGTGCCTCAAGTCCTCTTCACTTTCAGTAAGCAAGGTTGTTAATGAGTCTTCCTCTAATCCTGATGCCACATTCTTCACGTAATCCAGTTTCTCAGATTATTTGCTCAGCATGCAGACTGAATAGGTATGGTAAAAGGATACAACCCTGATGGACACGTTTCCTGAGTGTAAGCCATGCAGTATCCCCTTGTTCTGTTCGAACAACTGACTCTTGATCTATGTACTGGTTCATGCTAAATCCATAATCACTAAACATGGAATATTATTGCTGTTTTAATGGAAATAAAAGTTATTTTATTCTGCTCTTTTATAGTAGTATCTAGTCTCGCTTTGTTTTTTACCCCAATGTGTCATTGCACCACAGAAACAATGTGTTTCTTTTGCAAGCTGAATTCAGTATATTGTTCATCTTCCTTCTATTTTTTTTTTTGTATTATGTGTCCCTTTTAGTTATTGTGTCTATTTTAGTTGGATCCATTGTCCATGAAAGCTTATGACTGTTGCTTATCTTTAATTACCAAAGGTTCAGTTTTTACCAAATAAAGATAAGACTTTGAAAGCTATGAGACACTAGACCAAACTAGAGGAAATAGTCAACTAAAAAGACATTGAGAATTTCTGATGAGTTGAGACTCATGAATTACCATAGAATAGTGGCAGCCACCTAAATCTCAGTCTCTTTACACATTGTCTAAAAAACCATACAGATCAACAAAAAAAGCAAATAAAATTAACTAACCATAGCCCATGTCTTTAGTGTAACTAGAAGACTAAGAACTTTAAACTATTAGAGATAAAAATGAATATCCAAATCTAGCAGACTCAGCTTCAGAGCCTACATGTGTGAGAGAGTTCAATGAAGACTAGAGAGCAAATGGAAAAGAGGAGAGAGGAATAGGGAACCAGGAGCCTAGGGGTGATGTTGTAGTTGTTGTTAGGTGCCATTGAGTCGGTTCCAACTCATAACGACCCTTACACAGATTATATTGTCTCTAGAAAGAGACTCCCATGCATCTATCAGTTTGTCGTACTGTCGGGGCTTGCGTGTTGTGATGCTGGAAGCTATGCCACCGGTATTCAAATACCAGCAGGGCCATCCATGGTGGACAGGCTTCAGCTGAGCTTCCAGACTAAGACAGACTAGGAAGAAAGACCTTGGTCTACTTCCAAAAAGAATTAGCCAATGAAAACCATATGAATAGCCGCAGAACATTGTCTGATGTAGTGCCAGAAGATGAGCCCCTCAGGTTGGAAGGCACTCAGAAGATGACCGGGGAAGAGCTGTCTCCTCAAAATAGAGTCGACCTTAATGATGTGGATGGAGTCAAGCTTTCGGGACCTGCGTTTGCTGATGTGGCATGCCTGAAAAAGAGAAGAAACAGCTGCAAACATCCATTAATAACTGGAACATGGAATGTACGAAGTATGAATGTGTGAAGTATGATATCCATAAACGTACAAGGAAGAGCAGTTAACACCACTATTGTTGAAATTTACGCACCAACCACTAAGACCAAAGATGAAGAATTTGAAGATTTTTACCAACTTCTGCAGTCTGAAATTGATCAAATATGCAGTCAGGATGCATTGCTAATTACTGGTGATTGGAATGTGAAAGTTGGAAATAAGAAGGATTGGTAGTTGGAAAATACGGCCTTGGTGATAGAAACAATGCCAGAGATGGCATGATAGAATTTTGCAAGACCAGTGACTTCTGTATTGGCAATACCTTTTATCAGTAACATAAACGGTGACTGTACACATGGATCTTGCCAGATGGAATACACAGGAATCAAATTGACCAGATCTGTGGAAATAGACGATGGAAAAGCTCATATCATCAGTTAGAACAAGGCTAGGGCCAACTGTGGAACAGAGCATCAGTTGCTCATATGCAAGTTCAAGTTGAAGCTGAAGAAAATTAGAACAAGTCCATGAGAGCCAAAGTATAACCTTGAGTATATCCCACCTGAATTTAGAGACCATGTCAAGAATAGATTTGACGCGTTGAACACTAATGGCTGAAGACCAGATGAGTTGTGGAATGGCATCAAGGACATCATACGTGAAGAAAGCAAGAGGTCATTAAAAAGACAGGAAAGAAAGAAAAGACCAAAATGGATGTCAGAAGAGACTCTGAAACTTGCTCTTGAGCGTCAAGTAGCTAAAGCGAAAGGAAGAAATGATAAAGTAAAAGAGCTGAACAGAAGATTTCAAAGAGTGGCTTGAGAAGACAAAGTAAGGTCTAATAATGACATGTGCAAAGACCTGGAGTTAGAAAACCAAAAGGGAAGAACACGCTTGGCATTTCTCAAGCTGAAAGAACTGAAGAAAAATTTCAAGCCTTGAATTGCAGTATTGAAGGATTCTACGTGGAAAATAGTAAACGATGCAGGAAGCATCAAAAGAAAATGGTATAGTGACACAAAGTCAGTATACCAAAAAGAATTGGTCGACATTCAACCATTTGAGGCAGTAGCATATGGTCAGGAACCCATAGTACTGAAGGAAGAGGTCCAAGCTGCACTGAAGGCAGTGGCGAAAAACAAGGCTTCAGGAATTATGGAATACCAGTTGTGGCGTTTCAGCAAACAGATGCAGCTCTGGAAGTGCTCAGTCATCTATGCCAAGAAATCTGAATGACAGCTACCTTGCCAACCGACTGGAAGAGATCCATATTTATGCCTATTCCAAAGAAAGGTGATCCAACCGAATGTGGAAATTATCAAACAATATCATTAATATCACACACAAGTAAAATTTTGCTGCAGATCATTCAAAAGCAGCTGTAGCAGCACGCTGGCAGAGAACTGCTAGAAATTCAAGCTGGATTCAGAAGAGAACGTGGAATGAGGGATATTGTTGCTGATGTCAGATGAATCCTGGTTAAAAGCAGAGAATACCAGAAAGAAGTTTACCTATGTTTTGTTGACTGTGCAGAGGCATTCGACTGTGTGGTTCATAACAAATTATGCATAACATTGTGAAGAGTGGGAATCCCAGAACACTTCATTGTGCTCATGAGGAACCTGCACGTAGATCAAGAGGCAGTTGTTCAAACAGAACAAGGGGTACTGCGTGGTTTAAAGTCACAATAGATGTGGGTCAGGGTTGTATGCTTTTACCATATTTGTTCAATCTGTATGCTGAGCAGATAATCCCAGAAGCTGAACTGTATGAAAAAGAATGTGACATCAGGATTGGTGGAAGACTCATTAACAACCTGCATTATGCGGATGACACAACCTTGCTTGCTGAAAGTGAAGAGGACTTGAAGCACTTACTAAGATCAAAGACCACAGCTTTCAGTATGGATTACACTTCAACATAAAGAAAACAAAAATCCTCACAACTGGGCCAATAAGCAGCGTCATAATAAATGGAGAAAAGATTGAAGTTGTCAAGGATTAAATTAACCTATTCTCAGTGTCTTTACTATAGTTACAGATGTTTGAACTAGAAGCTAAAGATATGGGCAGTATCATGATAGTTTTTACTTTCTTAAGTACTTGATAGCCCAGATGAGTTGTATTTCCTCTAGACAGCTTTTGTATATGGTCTAAATGCCTTTACTCTTACAATTCAGATTTCCTGATTACCTATGTGGGATTGTAAAACAAAGAAAATTAAAGTTTCACTAGTTGACTGACTTTGTAATCTGTAATAAGACACTTGGGGAAACAATAAAAACTTGGTGGATCATTGTTTTTCCTAATGGGAGCTCTTTGTAAAATACAACAGGTATATATTTATTCGTTTTATGCTTAATACCTTTTCATTTGATGTATGAGGATTGAATGTATGTATGGCTGATGTATGGTCGGCGGTTCGAATCCACCAGCTGCTCCTTGGAAACTTTATAGGGCAGTTCTGCTCTCTCCTGTAGGGTTGCTATGAGTCGGAATCAGCTCAACAGCAACGGGTTAGGTTTTGATTTTTGTATGAGGTTCTAATTTTTTTTCTAGACAAATTTTGTGAATCTTTTAAAAATTTTTATTGTTTTCAACTGTTCATTATATCAGAAATTTTAGAAATACTTTATCACATTCCTGAAAAAAGTTCTGTTGGGATTGTGGTAAGCCATAAATTAATTGGGGAGAATTGAAAAGTTCTCAATATTTAGTCTACCAATCAAAAAATAAAGGTTATATCTTCTCTTTTTCAACTCTTCTTTTTATGTCTCAGTTAGATAATATAGTTTGGTTAATATACTTTCAAAACATTTTTTACTTAAAGTATTCCTAATTATTTCACATTTTTTGTTGTTACGGATTTTTTTTTCCCATTATAACTTTTAAGTGGTTATTATTAGAAATCAATTTGAAAGCTAGATGATTTTTGTATTTTTATTTGTATATTCAGTCACCTTTTGAACTCACTTATTAAAGTAAACTTTTAGCTAATTCACTTGGGTTTTCTAGATACGAAATTATAACATGTACAAAGAATGATGTTTTTATTTCCTCCTTCCCTTGTAGCTGTAACTGTGACTTACTGTGTTGGCTTGAACATCTAGCAAAAAGTTAAATACCAGGGATATGGTTAATATCTTACTTAGTTTCTGATATTAATGACAAGGCTTTTGATGTTTCACCATTAAATAAAACACCTCTTGATTTAATGTAAAAGTTCTTTTTCATGTTAAGGAAATCGGCTTTTTAGTTAATGATTTTCTTAGAAAATCAAGAATGTGTAATTTTAAACCATAAATCCCTAGCCTAGTCAATTAATATTAAAAAGAGTAAATCTCTACCATTTTTAATATTATGAAACTTGTTTATAACAAGTCTTGTTTGTTGGAAGTATTAATGTTAGGGGTAGTTTTATAATTTCAGAGTCAAGGTCATTTAGGCTACTAGTGAGGTTTAATATAACTTATACTTCCTTTGGGTATTCAGGGACAAATATTGACCTAATGGGAATTAGTAGATAAAGAATAATTAAAATAATGTGAGTATATATATTTTAGAGTGAATGATTATTAAATGGTCTAATAAGCATTATAGCAAATTTCTCGATTAGTAGTGAACAAATAGAAAAGTAAAAGTGACTGTTTGTCACATTGGAAAGGAAGACCTAGCCTGTCATTTCTAAGACAATGGAATTTACTGATACATCTAAAGAAAAGAGAGGAAGAAAATTGCAGGAAAAAAACCATATACCTGTGAGGGCGACACAAAAAGAGAGCCTTTAAATTGTTTGTTTCCTTGACGTTTTTTCTTAGTCCTGTATTCCTAAAAACAGTGAAGCAGAGTATGATAAAATTAGAATGAGGAGGAAGAAAAAACGCAGAGAAGTCCAAGTGACAGGAAGAGTAAGACAGGATGCTAAATAATACTATTAAAATTAGAGATGGAGTTACAGTGTTTGTAGTGTTTTTACTATGATTCTTCTAGAGCTCTTTAGCTCCCTAGTCTCAGGGTCGGGGAAGGTGTTTTTAATCAGAGTATCATTTAATCTTACAGTTTGTAAGAACCTTATTAACCCAGTATTCAGGTAGTAATTCTTTCTGTCACATCCTTAGCAAATGGTTATTCAGCCCTTATGAAGAGCTCCATTTTATAGGAGGGGATCTGTTCCTAAGATTAGAGAATAGTTTTTAATATTCAGTTAATTTTTAATATTCAAGGTGTTCTGTAAGATGAATTCATTTTTGATGCTTATGATTTTCTTTTCCCGTAGTTAGTATTATGCATCTTTTCTACTCGTTGTACTAAAGGAGCAAACAGAATGTTTTCATTTGGCTCATAATAGCTTAGTTATAGAATGATCATCTTTTTTTTCTGATGTGTGCATGTGGGAGGGATAATATGAAGACAAGGTAATTTTCTACAATGATTTCTGCAGGTTTAAAAGAACATTTTTGCATGTGTTTGCTTTTGAAAAAATACGTTCTAAAACCTGGTTAGCCTAATGCAAAGTGAAAACTTTAGTTTTTACATAACTAGTGATTGGTATTTCTACAGATTATGTCCTTTTTTTAAAAAAAAAAAATATTTTGTTGTGTTTTCAGTGAAAGTTTACACAGAAAATTAGGTTCCCATTTGACAATTTCTATATAAATTGTTTAGTGACATTAGTTAATTTTTCACAGTGTGTCAACATTCTCTTTATTTTTTCCCTTTTTTTTTAATTGTACTCTAGATGAAAGTTTACAAAACAAACTAGTTTCTCATTAAACAGTTAGTAAATTAGTACACATATTGTTTTGTGACATTGGTTGCCAACCTCACATGTCAACACTCTCCCTTTTTCAACCTTGGGTTCCCTACCAGCTTTCCTGTCCCATCCTGCCTTCTCATCCTTGCCCCTGTGCTTGTGTGCCCATTTAGTCTCATTTTGTCTGCATTCTCTTTAATTGTATTTTGGTGGTTCCATTTCCAGTACTCTAGTTTCCCTGCTTCCTCATCTTCTCGTCTTTCCTTTAGAGTAATTGTTGACCTTTTGGTCTCATTTAGATGATTTTTCAATGAAGCACTGTACTCATGGATAATATCCTTTATTTTGTGTGTTGATCTGTTATTTTGCTAAAAGGTGACCCAAGGGGATAGTTTCAGTTCAAGATTCAAAGAGTGATAGTCTCAGGGAGTCCTCTAGTCTCAACAGGTCCAGTAAACCTAGACTTTTTAATAATTTGAGTTCTGTTCTGCATTTTTCTCCCGTTCTATCAGGGTCCCTGTATTGTGCTCCTGATCAGAACGGTTGGTAGTGGTAGCCAGGCACCATCTAGTTCTTCTGGTCTCAGGGTAGATGAGGCTGTGGCTCGTGTAGGCTGTTAGTGCTGTAGACTAGTTTCTTCTCTGAGACTTTGGTTTCCTTTTTTCTCTTTTGCTTCTAATGAGTAGAGACCAATAGTTGTATCTTAGATGGCTGCTTACAAGCTTTTAAGACCCCAGACACTACTCACCTTACTAGGATACAGAACGTGAACTTTGTGATGCCAGTTAACCGAGTTGTTGCATGAAACTAAGGTCCTAAGCCTTCAAACCCAGGAAACCATTTCTTACAAGGTGTTTGGTTATATCTGAGGAATATCTGTAACTGTGTTCTCTGTGAATGTATATGCGTGCGCGCACATGTCTAAACATTCACATACGTATAGATACTTATGTCTGTGTGCATATATGTGCTCATCTGTATCTAGCTGTATACTTATATGCCTGTACACCTGCATATGTGACCATATACTCGTTTTTTGGTTATTGTTAGTGCTGTTGCCAAATTATACGTGTCATATTGTTTAGCACAAACATCTTTTTCTCTTGTGTACATCTTAATGACATTGTTTATTTTGGTCAAGCTGTGCTTGAATATTTCCATTCTTCAAAATTCTTGATAGAATTCTTAAAATATAAGACACTCAATACGTGTCAAAACTATCAGCAATTTGACTTCTAGTTTCTGGTCTGACATATAAAGAACTTGGAGGTTATCATTCTCATCCTGACAACTAGAAAAAGGCTGAATAAACTGAAAATCAACAGCTCTTGTTAGAGCCATCAAAAAATTGTGGTCATAGGGCAAGCATTACCCCAAAACAGTTGTGAGATAGGCAAATACCAAGAATCACAGCTTTACTGGAGCCAGCAACTGGTGGGAATACATAAAGAGTAACTAATTGCTGGAGACTGATCGTGGACTAGCTTGAGAAGTAAAATCTCCTGGGGGCCCAGACTTAAGGGGACTCCCACACTTTCAAGAGTTTTACTTCCAGGAGGCCTATCAGGTTGTCAGTGGGGAAGCTGAGAGAATTTTCTGCTGCTTCCTACAGTGTGAGGGGAAAAGTAAGCATTTGGATAAATGCCCAGAACATTCTATTTTCCTTAAAGGCCTGCCCTCAAGATAAACTGTTTTACCAGAGCCTAACGAACTTGGGTTTTACCAGAGCTTACTTGGCATGGGAAGGTTCCTAGGTGGTGCAAATAGTTCACGCTTGACTACTAAAATAAAGGTTGGCAGTTCAAACCCACCCAGCAATACCACCAAAGACAGGCTTGGCGATCAGCTTCCGTTAAAATTATCCAAGAAAACCCTATGGAACAGTTGTACTCTGTGACACATGGAGTCACCATGAGTTTGAATTGAGTCAGCTGCAGTGTTTTTGTTTTTCTGTTTTCAATTTGACGTGGGGGAAGGGAAATACCTAACTCCAGCCCCCGAGAAGCACTTGGGAAGCTGACAGGCCAAAGGCACTGGCCTACTAAAAGACTGAGACCTAATCATAGGATTACAGAACGTTTCCCCTCCCCCATACCTTACCACCACCTCATGGAGCTCCTGTGTGGTTAACGAGATTACATCTGAAAGATCTGCAAGGCTCAGATCTGTTTAAAAAGGCGTCTCTAAGGAATCCCAAAGAGAACAGGGGAGACAAAAGCAAAGACACTAGAGGAAATTTTAGCCTCTGACAAGTACAGTTATTAAAAAAAAACCAAAAACCAAACTGGTTGCTATCAAGTTGATTCCAACTTACAGCAACCCTATACGACAGAGTAGAATTGCCTCATAGGGTTTCCAAGGAGAGGCTGGTGAAATTGGTCAATGTTCAGCCATTTCAGGAGGTAGCATATGATCAAGAACTGATGGTATTGAAGGAGGAAGGTCAGGCTGCACTGAAAGCACTGGCAGAAAACGAGGCCCCGGGAATTGGCTGAATACCAATTGAGCTGTTTCAAGAAATGGATGCAACACTGGAAGCGCTCACTTGTCTATGCCAAGAAATTTGGAAGACAGCTACCTGGCCAACTGACTGGAAGAGATCCATATTTGTGC
>NW_004444227.1:606938-610549 GCF_000243295.1 Trichechus manatus latirostris
CACAATTCTGGGAATCATGGCTCAGCCAAATAGATACACACATTTTTTGGGGGACACAGTTCAATCCATAACACCTGCCAGTCTTGGGATTCGCCAATCTTTGCAGCCGGTGAGCGAGCCTTGCTCTCTGACCTGCTTATCTTGGGTTTGTCAACCCCTGCGGCTACATGAATCAGGAGAAGCCTCTATCCTGACCAATGGACTTTGGACGTTACAGCCTCTACAACTGACTGCCCCATTTCCTTGATATAAGTCTCTTTCTATATATATTTATACACTTTAATGGTTTTGCTTCTCTAGAGAACCCAGCCTAAGACATCAGGAAAGGTGTGCCTCAGGGTTTATCCTTTCACCGTACTTAATCTGTATAATGAACAAATAATCTCTGGAGCTGGACACTATGAAGAACTCGGCATCAGGATTGGAGGAAGATTTATTAACAACTTAGGATATTCAGATGACACAACCTTGCTTGCTGAAAGCTAAGAGGATTTGAAGCACTTGCTGATGAAGATCAAAGACTGTAGCCTTCAGTATGCATTACACCTCAATGTAAAGAAAACAAAAATCCTCACAACTGGCCCAGTAAAGAACATCATGGTAAATGGAGAAAATGTTGAAGTTGTGAAAGATTTCATTTTACTTGGATCCATAGTCAACATCCAAGGAAGCAGCAGTCAAGAAATCAAATGATGCACTGCATTGGGCAAATCTGCTGCAAAAAACCTCTTTAAAGTGTTAAAAACAAAGATGTCACTTTGAGGACTAAGTGCACCTGACCCAAGCCGTGGTATTTTCAGTCACCTCATTTACATATCAAAGCTGGATAATGAATAAGGAAGACTGAAGAATTAATGCCTTTGAATTACGGTATTGGCAAAGAATATCGAATATACCATGGACTGGCAGAGAACAAACAAATCTGTCTTGGAAGAAGTACAGCTAGAATGCTTCTTGGTAGCAAGGATGGCGAGACTTTGTCTCACTCACTTTGGACGTGTTATCAGGAGGGACCAGTCCTTGGAGAAGGACATATGCTTGGTGAAATAGAGGGTCATCAAAAAAGAGAGGGGCCCTCAGTGAGATGGATTGATAGTGACTGCAACAAATAAGCTCAAACATAGCAAGGACTGTGAGGATGACACAGGACTGGCCATTGTTTCATTCTGTCGTGTGCAGGGTTGCTGTTAGTCAAAACTGACTTGACGGCACCTAACAACAACAACAACATGATGAAATATGCTGTGGGCTCTAATGGAAAAAGTGGACAGTATGCAAGATGAGATGGGTAATGTAGGCAGATAGATGAAAACTCTAAGAAGGGAATTTAAAGGAAATAGTAGAAATTTAAAAGTACCATAACAGAAATGAAGAATGCCTTTGATAGGAGGGAGGAATTAGGAATACTCAGTTATAATGAACCTGCACTACCTATAAAGTGGTATACTGTTATTTGAAAGTAGACTTAGATTAGTTATAAATTTGCAAATTCTCTTGTAACCCCTAAGAAAATTTTAAAAGGAAATATAACTGAGACACTAAGCGAGGAAAGAAAGTAAAATCATATAAAGTACTCAGTTAAAGCCAGAGAAAGCAGACAAGTGGAAGACAGAAAAGAAAAAAATGAAACAAAAAAGGAAAGCAATGAATAGAAAAGTTACAAATATGGTAGATAATAGTCAAGCTATATTAATAATTACTTTTAAATGTGAACGGTCTCAGTACACCAAGTAAAAGATACTGACAGAGTGAAAAAAAAAAACAAGTCCCAAGTATGTCTATAAGAAATCCAGTTTAAACATAAAGACACAAATAGATTAAAAGTAAAAGGATGGAGGAAGACATACCATGCTTACTCTAATCAAGAGAAAGCTGGTGTAGTTATATTGATTTCTGACAAAGCAGACTTCAAAGCAAAGAAAATTGTCAGGGATAAGAATGGGGATTACATATTGATAAAGGGGTCAGTTCTCCAGTAAGACATATCAATCCTGAATGTTTATGCACCTAACAACAGAGTACCAAAATACGTGAGACAAAAACTAATAGAATTAGAAGGAGAAATAGACAAATCCATTATTATAATTGCAGAGTTCAGTACCCCTCTGTCAGTAATTGAAAGATCCAGCTGGCAAAAAATCATTAAGGATATAGTTGAATTGAACAGCACCATTAATCAACTGGATCTAATTGACATTTATGTAATACTTCATCCAACATCAGCAGAATACGCATTCTTCTCAAGCTCATATGAAACATTCACCAATGTAGACCTCATTCTGGGCCATAAAGCACCTTAACAAATTTACAAGAATGCATATCATAAAAGTATGTTTCCAGACCACAATGGGATTAACTAGAAATCAATAACAATGGTAGATGGAAAATCCCAAAATATTTGGAGTTTAAACAGTATCCTTCTTAATAAAACATGGGTCAAAAAAGAAATCTCAAGAAAAATTCAAATATATTTTGAACTAAATGAAAATTAAAAGTTATCAAAATTTTATAGGATGCAGGAAAGGCATTACTTAGAGGGAAATTTATGTCATTGAATGTATGTATTAGTAAAGAAGAGAAATCTAAAATCAATAATTTAAATTTCCATCTCAGGAAACTAGAAAAAGAAGAGTAAATTAAAGTAAGCAAGAAGAAAAGAAATAATAAAAATTAGAGCAGAAATCAATAAAATTGAAAAAAGGGAATTAATACAGAAAACTAGTGGAACCAAAAATGGTTCTTTGAAAAGATCAATAAAATTGATAAACCTGTAGCCAGAGTAACCAAGAGAAATAGAAGATACAAATTACTAATATTAGAAATGAAAGAGGTGCATAGAAATTAAAAGGATAATAAAGGAATATTGTGAACAACTCCATGCCCACGAATCCGATAACTTCAATGAAATGGATCAATTTCTTTAAAGATACACTCTGTCTAAACTCAGGAGAAATAATTAATCTGAATAAGCCTATACCTGTTAAAAAAAAAATTTGATCAACAATTAATAACCTTCTGAAACAGAAAGTACCAGACCCAGATGCTTCCTTCCAGTGAAGGAAGAAATGATACCAATTCTTTACAATCTTTTCCAGAAAATAAAGGTAGGGAAAATTCTTCCTAAGTCGTTCCGTAAAGCATGCATGACTCTCATACCAAAATCAAAGACATTACAGAATAGGAAAATTACAGACCAGTAACTATCTTGAGCATAGATGTAGAAATCCTCAACAAAATATTAGAAAATCATATCCAACAGTGTATAAAAAGATTGTACACTAACCGAGTGACATTTGCTCCAGGTATTCAAGGGTGATTATCACCGCTTGAAAATCAATTAATGCAATCCATCACATCAATAGGCTATGGAGAAGAATCCTAGCAGCATCTCAGTTGTTGCAGAAAAAGCATTTGACAGAATCCAACAAATACTCATAAATCTCTCAGCAAACTAGGGACGGAGGTGAACTTCTCAACTTGATAAAGAACACCTCCAAATACCTGCAACTAACATCATACTTAATAATAAGAAACTAGATGCTTTCCTCTAAGGTTGGTAACAAGCCAAGGATGTTTCCTCTCATCACACCGATTCAGCATTTTCCTAGCTA
>NW_004444227.1:611250-613363 GCF_000243295.1 Trichechus manatus latirostris
TTGGTGAAATAATAAATAAATCAATGGAACAGAACAGAGAGCTAAGAAATTGACACACACAAATACAGCCTTTGATCAAGATGTAAAGGCAGTTCAAAGGAGAAAAGATTGTCTTTTCAATGAATGGTGCTGAAATAAGTGGACATTCACATGCAAAACAAATGATTCTAGATACAGACTTTACATCTTTCACAAAAATTAACTCAAAGTAGATCATGGACCTAAGTGTAAAATGCAAAACTAAAATACTTCTAGAAGATCACAGAAAATCTAGGTGACCTTGGATTTGATGATAAGTTTGTAGATACAACACTGAAAGCATGATCCATGAAAGCAAAAATTGGTAAGTTGGACTTTGTTAAAATTCAAAACCTTCTGCTCTTTGAAAAACACTGTTAAGAGAATGAAAAGACAGGCTACAGACTGGGAGGAAATATTTGCAAAACAGTATCTGATAAAGGACTTGTATCTAAAATATACAAAGAACTCTTAAAATCAATAGTAAGAAAACCAGGAACCCAAGTACAGAATCAGCAAAGATCTGAACAGATAGCTCACCAAATAAGATATGTAGATGACAATTAGCATATGAAAAAATGTTCAACATCATATCTCATTAGGGAATTGCAAATTAAAACAATGAGATACCACTACACACCCATTATACCAAATCCATTGCCGTTGAGTCGATTCTGACTCATAGCGACCCTGTAGAACAGAGTAGAACTGCCCCATAGGGTTCCCAAGGAACAGCTGGTGGATTCGAACTGCTGACCTTTTGGTTAGTAGTTGAACTCTTGACCACTAGAATGACTAAAATTCAAAACACTGACACCAAATTCTGGCAAGGATGTGGAACAATAGCAACTCTCGTTTATTGCTTGTAGGAATACAAAATACAGCCTGTTTGAAAGACAGACTGGTGATTTCTTATAAATGCAAACATAGGCTTACCATGTGATCCAGAAACAGCACTCCCATATAGATGAAATAGCTCTCAAATTAGTTGAAAACTTAAATCCATACAAAATGCTGCACACAAATGTTTATAGCAGCTTTATTCATAATTGCTAATAATTGGAAGCATCCAAGATGCCCTTCAATAGAGGAATAGATAAAGTCTGGTATATCTGAATATCATTCAGCAATAAAAAGATGAACTATCAAGCCATGAAAAGATTTGGAGCAACCTTAAATGCGTATTGCTGTGTGAATGATGCTGGTCTGAAAAGGCTACATACTATGTTTCCCAAGTATGTGACATTCTGGAAAAGGCAAAACTATAGAGATAGTAAAAAGATCAGTAGTTTCCAGAGGTTCAGGAGGAGTGAAAGAGGAATACAAAAGAAGGATCTGTGTGTCCAGGGCTGTTATGTTTTGGTGCATCAGTGTCTGTTACCATCCAAGAAGCTTATCCGAGCTTCAGTGCCCAGAGTTTTTATTGGGGTTTTATTACATAGGCATTATTGACTGAATCGTTGACCACATGATTGAACCTCAATCTCCAGACTCCTTCCCTCCCCAGAAGTCCAACTGATATCATGTAGTAGATCTTTCTGCTGTGGCCAGCCCCCATCCTGAGTCCATCTCCTTAGCAAAAACTCAGGTGTGGTCTTATATCCTCCATGAGTAACAAGGACATTCCAGTTACTGGGGAAATATCTAAGGATTTAGACCTCACCTCCTAGGAACCAGAGACAAAGGCCAAACTCTTTGGGTAAAGTTAATCCTTCATCCCACGGAAAAACTGCCTGAAAATCTCTGCTTAATTCTTTCCTCTCTGTTCAGAATGATTCAGTGCAGTTGTAGTGCTAGATTTCTATATTTTGTACAGAATTATCAGCATTTACCAATTGGTATTTCAGCCATACTCTTGATGTCTTGAATAAGTTATGAGAGACTTTGAGAAATGATAAAATGCTCATTTATAATTTCTCAGGTCTCTCAGTTTATTCAGTAACAATTACTGTTTCATCTGACAAATCTTGTATATTACTTTTCTTGAAGTGTGTGTTATTTTGATATTTCTTCCATTCATTTCTCAAGATAGGACTTCATTCTTTCCTAAATACGTACTTTTAGAAATAATCAATTTCCTCATAATTTATAGTCA
>NW_004444227.1:615182-616557 GCF_000243295.1 Trichechus manatus latirostris
GCACAGCTTGAAGAATGTAATCAGTGTCACTGAATTGTACACATAGAAACTGTTGAACTGGTGTATGCTTTACTGTGTATATTCTCAACAACAACAACAAAATAAAATAAAAAAGAAATGACTTGTTTATTTGAGAAACAGTGCATAATCTTACAGGCTCACAGTTAACAGCAAATTAAGGACTTTAGAGAATACTACAGAATCCTATACATACCAAATCTATTTAACTTTGTTTACTTTATATTTTACCCCCAGAGTGTTTGACAGAATGCAGATGGGTCTTTTATTGGAATTATTATTCTTTCATTGTGTTTTACTATATCCTCATTCTCCTAGTTTGCAGTGAGGAAATCTGTGTTTACTATAGTGACCATATCTTCAGTAATTACATTCAACTTCTAGGTGAGTAGTTCTAGTTATGTAGTCTTCTTTTACCACAACCATTAACACAGTTCTTTTTGATGTTCACTTGCTCAGTAAATATCTTGCATTTATTTTTTAACCATACAACTCTTTATTTTTTAGTAATTCTTATATGATCTAAAAAAAAAAAATCCAAACTTGTTGTCCTCGAGTTAATTCTGACTAATAGTGAACCTATAGGACAGAGTAGAACTGCCCCATGAGGTTTCCAAGGAGCAGCTGGTGGATTCAAACTGCCGACCTTTTGGATAGCAGCCAAGCTCTTAACCACTGTGCCACTGGGACTCCATATATGACCTAGTTAGTGGTAATTTTTAAAAATAGTAAGCAAACTACTAGATCTCCTTGCTTATTCTAGTAATGACTTCCACACATAACTTTTCCCACTCCCCCAGCTTACATTATCCCTGGAATGGAAATGACTACAAGACTATCAAAATTATTTATTGGAGTTGTATAAAGTGAGTCTCACAACTTTATCGTTTAGTAAGACCTCTTAAGTTTCCTTTTAAATTCTGTTTCTGATGGTGAGTCATTGTGTAAATGGGTCTTTCTTCTGCCCTTTTTCCTTTCAGTAATTGCATGCATCCTTTTCTTTCCTGCTCCTCTTGTTCCTTTTGTTTCTTTAAGATCCTTATTAGAGGGGAAAATGTTTCCCATAAGGAGAGAAATACCATTTTATTCATTTTCCCTCTCACTTTTTATACTTCCATTTTCTTTTAAAGACATTAAGTTTTCATTTATTGGGTTCATTCTTTCATCTTCTTATACTAAGCAATTTACCTATTCCTCTTATGTGTTTTAAATCTGTTTCACTCTCTTCCTACTCTGCTCTCTTTCTCTCTTTTAGTCACTGCCTCGATTTAGTTATCCCAAAATACTATAAATTTCTTTGTCACTCTGTTGTCTTGCCTCAGTTCTTAGACCTGCAAAATATAAATAGAAAAAATAC
>NW_004444227.1:617826-623004 GCF_000243295.1 Trichechus manatus latirostris
AAGAATTTATAATCATTCTGGGGCTTCTGGCTTAGGTGGCTTTCCTGCCATTCACTGAGATAGACTAGAATAAATTTAAGGGAAAGAGAGTAAATTTGATTTTGAATATGTTATAGTTGAGTTATTTGTAGTATATCTAAGTGCAAATGTTTTGTTTTCCATTGGGTAAAATAAGAGAGGATTTGGGACTTGTCTCTGTGGTAGTAAATGAAGCCTTGGGTTTGGATGAGATCACCCAGACACAGGACCAGGTCTCTTGTTATACTCTATTCTAAAACTCTGTTACTTGAGCAATATACAGCCTCCAGAGACTTGGAGACCCATCGCTGTTTGAGTCATATTCCTAGTTTTTATAAAAAACCAACCAAACCAAACCTGTAGCTGTTGAGTCGATTCCAACTCATAGCAACCCTATAGGACAGAGTAGAACTGCCCCATTAGAGTTTCCGAGGAGTGCCTGGTGGATTTGAACTGCTGACCTTGGTCAGCAGCCATAACACTTAACCACAACGCTACCAGGGTTTCTTTATTCTTTATAGTCAATCCCAAATCTTAGTCCTTGATGTAAACCTGTCTTTTCCTCACAGTCTGCAAAAAGGATCCCTTGGACACACAATATGAAGGGATCAGTTCTTTATTGTTCTAGTAAATCTAAGTAAAATTGAAATTATTTTTATTACTTTACAGTTGTACCATCAATGTCATCTGAATACGTTTTCAGTATAATACAGTGATAGTGACAGCAGTCATTTTTATTTTCTAACTTGGGGTTTACTGTAAATAGGTTATCAAATGCTTTTTATTAATTTATCACCATGAAACCTGTATGTTAACATAACATCATAAATGCACCTTATTGTAGCAGCATACTTGAAAACCTCCTCTTGGTATTTAACTGTAAAACCCAATTATTTTAATGTATTTATTACTTGGCAGCTTTGTTGGAAACCTTAGCCATTCTCAAGCCATAATCTTAAATTATGAGTTCCTGCCCATTCTGCTTACTCCCTCCCTTCTCCTACCTGGTTATTGGCCTTGAGAAGTTGTATGAGTTGTGCTTTAACTTCTCCCCATATGTTGTCATAGCCTGGCTTCATGTTTCTCTGGCCGAAAGGCCCAGTTTTCCTCTTCTTTCTATCACTGGCAGTTTCATAACTAAGCTTCCTCCTTGCTGTCAGGTCAAATGGAGTGTGGACGAAGGGCTGCAGGGACAGAATGAGTGCTTGCAGGATAGTAAGGGCGACTGTGATGGACAGGACTCTTTTCGTCGTTGCTCCCGCAGATACTGTTTTAGAGTAGCAATTGCCCTTCATATATGGGTCCTTCAAAATTCCAGGACCGCCAGCTACCCATAATTTGTAGGCATACTCAAACATTTTTATGACTGCACCTGAATGTGAAGGGGAAGAAAGATGTTGAGTTGATTCCTGTAAGCATTTAAAATGAGTGCAGGTAAGTTGTAGTTAAAATGTCAATAATAGTCTGGCTAACGATAATGAAACGGCTACTTTTTTTTTAAGGACTCCTGATCACAGTGCATGATTTTGTACAAGTAGCCATTCATTTAATTTAGACTTGCAAACATCAGCCTTTGACTACTTCTTAATGCCCTTATAAAATCATCTCAAGGGTGCTCACAGATATCTGAGAACATCTGTTGGCTCACAGGTAAATATACATTTTGAGATGTAGTAGAATGGCAGTGGAAAAGTATTTGTATTCATTGAGGTTAGAAATTTGTAATTATTGATTAAACAGTAGCATTTTAGTGATAAGGAGTATTTGGTTCATGTTTTTATACCAAAGGAAAAAAGATAATTCTCAGTTATTTAATTTAGATTCATATTTATATAGAAATCCACATTAGCAAGTAAATATAGAATTCCTGTTAAATTTTTCTAAATTGTAAATCAGATTTATATGAAAAGTTAGATTATATTTTTCCCTTTATTTCTCTGCCAACAGCATTAAAAAATACTAGTCCCAAATTCTTAATTCCTAATTTAGTGCAATTATTCTTCCAGTTCCTTGGATTTTAATCTGTGGAAAGCCTCATCAGTCAGAACACAAGAGTTTTGCATTTTTTCTTTTTTTCCCTTGCGTCTGATGTTCAGTTCTGATGTGAAGCTGTTATTTCAGTTATAGTCAGAATGGGACATGCATGGGTGATTTGCAGTTAACTGCTCCCCTCCACCCTCAGCATCACATCTAATCACGATTCATACCTTACGCCAGACTCTCGCTGTCATCCCAGCATCAACAGATGGTGGGACTAGACCCCTCGGCAATCTGACCCAGCATTCTAAGGTTGCATCTTCTGTTAGCAGCGGTCAGGGAAGGAAGGGTTTCCACATGGCAAAATTGAGTTCAGTTTTTTCTTACTTCTTGCTAAATGGATCTTAGGTGTTGTATTTTCCATGCCTTAAAAACATTTTTTTAGACCAAGAAATAAAAGCAAAAAGGCACATTATATTTTAAAATAGACTTGCTGAAAGTATAGGTCCTCTGCTGTATGCCGTCACGTGTGCTTTACACTTGTAATAATCTGAATTGTAAGAAACAGTAAAGTGACAGCATAGAAAAGGACAGATTTCATCTGTTAGTGCTTAAATAAGTTTTCTGTTAAACAAGATGACACCAGTAGACGCCAGGTGACACGCATGTTCATTTGTTAATGTAATAGAATCTGAGATTTTAGTTTAAGCTCTGTGATTAATATGATTGGTGACTTTAGACAAGTTTACTTCATCCACCTGGACTTATCTTTCTTCACTTAATAAATAAGATTGTTTTAGAGTATCTCCAAAAGAGCCTTTTTATTATAGTACATAAAATATCAGAAACTAAAATTTGCTGTATGAAAAGTTACTAGGCTTATGGTAGGAAAAGGAAATGCACGGAAGGAGTTTCAACATTGAATAATCTTGGTTATTTTCTCTGTAGTACTAATGCCGTACACACACATTGTTATTTGCAAATGACGTTTTTTTTTTTTTTTTAAGATGAATCTATAAAAGCACAATTTTCTCTTGCTTCAGTGAATACAAAGTATTTGACAATTCTGACTCCTCCTGATGGTATTAAAGGACTGCTGTGGTTACTGAGTTGGAATCAACTCGAAGGCAATGGGTTTTTGGTTTACGGGTATGGTCTCTATGAGCTGGAATTGACTCAGTGGCAGCGAGTTTGGGTTTTTTTGGTGTTAACCCATAGTCCTAGGTAATCAAGGAATGCATGATACAGTAGTTCTTAACTTTTGTCCAGAACCCTTACATGCACATATACATAGTCATATCTGCGTACACATTATTCAAACTAAAGTTTCACTAATAATGTTTCACCATACTGTGTTCAATTTTTTTTTCTGTTGTTTTGTTATTGTTGCATGCTTTGTTAATTCTGTTTCTCTTTTTAAAATATTTCTGATCCTCCTTCATCAAATAGATGCCAGAGCGCGCGGGTGGGCTTGGACTCCTCGGGCCCCTGGCCCCTCCACTGTCATCCTCTCTCTCTCTCTCTCACTCTCTCTCTCCCCCCGTCCCCACTGACGGATTGGAACCCACAGTTTGAAAGCCAGTACACTAAACAATCAGCAGTTAGTAGAAAGAAATGTATGATTTTTTTTTGTGTGTGGACAAACCTATTAAAAATTACTTTCCTACTCTCTATCGATTATATCAGCTGCTGTTTACTTAACAGGAAATCTTTAGGGTTCTGTTATTTGTATGTATATCCAGAGGATGTAAAGGAGGTACACATAGAATCAAATTTAAATTGAATGTTTTAATGAGCTTTACAATCCCCATCTTTAAACATGTTATTTCTCTTCATTGTTCAGAATAAAATGGTAATTTTAAGTTTTATTTTCTTGAGCTTTTCTTTATTTCCGTCATCATTCCAGATATTCCTATTCTCTTTTTGTTTAATAGGTTATGCTGTAAATAACAGGTACATGAAGGGGCTTGGCTTTTTTTGTTTTTGTTTTTAATATATTTTATTGTTGTTGGAAATACACACAACAAAAGAACGGATTTAGTTTCATAGCCTATTTGTATTTTTAAGAAAGGAAAGATAAGAGGTAGGGGCCTCTTGAATTTGTGTGTTACCGAATAGAGTTCTGTTTTACTGTTTTCTATTTCCCTTCTTCATTAGTGGTGGTTTGAATGAGTTGTATGTAAAACCGAACAGTCGTATGGAACTGTATAGTCTCTGCAGCTATCCTGATTCACTCCATATAAAATCATAGATGAGTTTCTTCCTCATTATAATTGCCATTTGTTTAAAGAAAAAGTTGCTTTAGGATTATAGGGAACCATGGAGTTTATATAAAATAATTATTACAGATCAAAGAAATCAAAAAGGAATAGACAAATTTGAAACTAACATTGAAAGTAAGTTTGGTATGCAAGTGGTACCTTCAGAAAGACTTCCTTCATAGTCTGACTATAGACTGACAAAAAAAATTGTATTTTAAAGTGTTTTGTGCAGATTAAAACTCAAGATAAAAACAGTAACGTGTAGTTGAAGGTTATTTTATATAAATACATACATCTGAATGTATACTGAAACTAATTTCTGTTATGGATGGGGAAGATCCTTAAAGAGTTTAAAGTCTTCATTGTAGATAAAGTTGTCAGTGTTAGAGTTGAAGGTTTTCATTGAAACTCTTTGTATGCCTCTCTTTCAGATATGGAAACAAGTGAAAACATCCAAGGAAGTGGAACACTTCAGCTCTTTGCAAATCTGTTGACTCCACAGTCTTCCTGCACAGCCAAAGTAGCTAACATCATAGCAGAAGTAGCCAAAAATGGTGAGGTTTTCCTCAAGAACTTTTCTGCTGGGGACATCTTCAGTTTTACACCTTACTTGTCAGTATGTTTTATTCATTTATGTTTTAATTTTGTAGGTTAGACATTTTTTATTTCTTTCTGTGTCTCTTTTCTTTGACTTTTTTTCATGTAATTGTTTAAAATGACTATAGTTATAGTCATTCCGTCCATACATTTCTCATTTGCTGTTACTTTCCCTCACTGTAGCGTTCAGGAGAAGCACTGCTAGTCCCAGCTATACTTGTATAATTTATTTCTTTGGTTATAGGATCCTTGAGTTAAGTCATTTATCTTCATTGTCCTGGGAGGGCTTACCTTTTTTTATGTATATTTTGATTGGTGTTATAAC
>NW_004444227.1:624372-626580 GCF_000243295.1 Trichechus manatus latirostris
GAGGGTATAAATTGGGCTTGTATTCTTGTTAGAAACTTGACAATGAAAAAAGATTGAATGAATCAGGGAAAAAAGAGATTGATTTCTTTCTTTGCTCCTCTGTACATATTACGTAACTATTAAAGGAGAAATATTAGTATATAATTTTTAGATTTGGATTAAACATAAAATATAATTATTTTAAAATTTGCACATACAAAAAGAATCTCTAAAAATTAACATACTTGAGTGTATGCTGACATACAAAATCCAGAGGATATTATAAGAAGTTTCACGGGAAAGTTTCATGTGGGAGAACACCTATTGCCCTAAATTATAGTAAAAGATTTTTCGACTTTTAAATGAAAAATGTTCCCCCATATAATAGATTTAAGAATGATTTGAGGCAAAGGAGAATAAGCAAGACAGGAATTATCTATCCATGAATGTTTCTTCCTTTTTAACAATAAGAGTGAAAGTATACTCCCATGGTGGGGAGGGAGAAGGGGCATCACCAGAAGCAGGAAAGTGTCTTGTTTTGTCATTTAAATTTATTTTAATTTTGCTCTCTACTCCGTAATAAGTACGTTTATTTTATGTGAAATGTATGTATGCCCAAGAAGAATTTTTGAGTAAAATCGATACTCCAGAAAAACTACGCCATGTTTGTCAGGTAGCTTAAAATTTCCCTTGGCACTTCAGTATAGGAAGCTTAACCTCATTTTGTAAACATGTTATAGACATGCGTAGTCTAAATCATGGTTATCAGTGTTATCTTTAAAAACAAGGGCAATAAAGTGTGAATGAAAAATATCAGTTTGACCGCCCACATATACAAATTACTCATTCTTTTATATTCAGACCACATAGTTTTCCTTGTTTTTGTTAAGAAAAGCATAAAAAGCCAAGAGATAATATAGGGAGGTTATTAGAGAAAATTAAGACTCTGAATATGCACTATCTATTGAGTCCAACAAACGTTAAGGTAGACTCTCACACTCTGTTTTTATTTGACTTGTAAACTTTAAGTAAAATAGATTTAGTTACTTCGGGTAGCTGAAATTGGGAAAAATACATTTATTTTTATTTTTTTTTAAGTAGATATACAAAAAGAGGTTTTATAAGTCTCAGTGTATATAAAAAGAAAATTATTTATTTTATGGTCTTCATCACAGCCTGTACTTTGTTGATGATACTGAATTAATATGTAATTCAGGTAGGTTTGGGAAGGAAAAAACAAAAGAGTAAGGAATTAGCACTCTGAATTTAAAAAGATATAGAAATATTCAATCAGCCAACAAGCATTTATGTGAACATTTTGCTACATTCAAAGAAAAAAAGGATAATATTAGAAGGAAATAAGCTTTATTATTAAATTTGGGTTGTTATTGAGATAGAGTGGTGTCTATTCTTCAAATTCTTTGTATGAATTTCTACACATGCAAGAAAAGAGATTTCTGTTATACAGACACGTATACAAATACTGGTTTCTGCCTTCTATGGCCTAATGGCTTCCACTGATTTTGATTTCTACTCACTGTTTTCCTGTATCTTGGCTTCAGCCTCTCCCTCATATTGCCCCCACCCCAGGAACTTTATAGATCTCTGTAGTTCAGACTCCCAAGAGAGGTTCTAATTTTTTTAGTTCGGCAGTCCTTCCACACCAGACCACTTGATAGGCTGTTGGTCAGCCTGTTTATGGGCTGGACTTACGGTCAGAGTATAGTCTGCTGTGACCGGGTAGCAGGCTCATGTGGTGTAAATAGAGGGGTGCGTGTAGTAGGAACCCTTTTTGAATGAGGATAACCACTGTAGCCATTTTGTAGCCTCTCCAATACAATATTTTAAACATATTTCTTATAAATTCCTGGTATATTTTTCATACGTATATCCATCTGAAGCATGGTGACTTCATGTCATTAAAATTAGCTAAGGAGGGCTGCCACTCCTCAGTTAAAATAAAGTGAAAAGCAAAAGGTTTTAGAAGGACTTTACTTTCTCCAGGGACTAGAAGTATTGCCTTTACATCTGCTAAAAGCCAAGGAATATACTAGCTTTGTTTTGTCTTTATATGCTGTTGAGTATGAAGTGGTTTGGAACAGTTATTAGATTCCACAATTTTCCTATATAATTATTTACCTCCCATCATTTAAAGAATACCTGAAGCTATTGATTGTAGAGTCAATATTTTGAAAGATAAGTTGTTATCATATGGACAATTAAAACAGA
>NW_004444227.1:629184-692437 GCF_000243295.1 Trichechus manatus latirostris
AAAGTACTATCTGAATGAGAATGATTTTGAACACAGTTTTTTGAAGTTTCTAAGTCTGTCCAAGTACATTTTTAATTACTTGCAATTCAGTAAAACCATTCATAAAATCCATTATCTTCTCAAAAGCTAGATTGGCCCACTGCATTTGCATTGACTCCATTCCAATTTGTCATTATGTCATTTTCATCTTCACCACCTTCTGTAATACACTTGTATTAGGCAGAGGGAGGCAAGATTTGGGTATGAGTTTATTACAAATATGTAACATTTTCTACTTCTCCCTCCTACCTATATGTAGACAAAATATAGAAAAATCTTGAGTGTATTCAATGTAATTAGGCTTATCCTGATTTTATTTAGATTTCTGTTTTCTGAAACAAAAACACATTTTATCATTCACCTTTAAAGTCTCCTAGAAATTTTAGTTCTGTTTATATAACTAAGGTAACTTTTAATGCTTACTTTCGCCTTGGGTTTATAACTCACTTTTCAGAATACACTTTAGTTATAAACACAAAGGACAAGGCCTTTTTATAATACGTAATAACTCAAAAAGTCATTTATACACATGAGCTTGATAAAAAATGAGGTCATAAATATACTCATTTATGACATAAAAAGGAAATAGAAAAAAGAATTAAAAATACAGCTATCAGTTATAACTTACCTGTAGCAATAGTGGTAAGGCTAGCCTCATTTGTTTTTTCTTCGTTTACTTTTTCTGGAACTTTTTCTGAGCATGAGTTGTCTTAATATGAATCTTAAATTACAGTTTCCAATCCCCAGTACTGCTTACAAATTTACCTATCTGCTCCTTCATGCCAATTCTTTTTATCCTAGGATATTAGCTTTATTTATAAAACTCTAGTGTTATGTTTCTAGTTTCGTATTTCTGTAGAGTTTTTATTAAACACCCATAGCTTGTAATCTCAGCTTTCAAGAATGAGCTATTTAATGTATATTTTATATGATTAATTTTAACATTATATACTTTTAAAAAATCTCTGCAAGATTATAGTCAAAGATTGATGGCATGTATGTATGAATAGTATTGATCATTACTATTTTCATTCTTTTCCTTATGTGTTTATTACTAGAATTTAAGACGACCACAAGTATTCTTTAAATCTTGTTCAGTTTAGTTATTCTTGAATTTTGCGTATTTGAACATGTAAAATATTATCTGTTTTGAGTACTTTTGTCCTAGAGTTTCACTTAGTATTGACAAAATAGAAGAAACACAGTGATCTTTTGTCTCATGTTGCTTTGATCTTTATGGGCACAGAGTAATTTTATTTCCTGTGTACTATAAAGAGGCCTTGAAGTTAGGATAATAAATGTCTAGTTAATAAGATTACCGTTCTTGATGAAACTGAAGCCCATTATTAGTGTTTATCATATATATTTACTCTGTTATTATAAAGTTTATAGTATAAAGTTCATATATATAAAGTATAAAGTGGATATGAAGTTCAAATTTTCTGCATTTCATTCATTTATAAATGTTTATGAGCACTCCATGATCATTCAATTCAATAGAAATTATAGTTAAATGAAAAATTAAGCATACAGGCCATCTTCTATACTTTTAACCTTATTTAAGGGAAATGAAGTTAGCAGTCTTAAAAATGAATAAATATGAGAGGTGATTTATTACTAAAAAACGTGGTAAAAATACGTTCATTGTGCCATGCCGTCTTATGCATATAAATTTCATAAGACTGCATGCTTTCTTACCCTTTTATTTGAAATTAAATTTGTGATTTCTCTGGAAGAATGGTTTATAGGAAAACTGCAGTGCCTATATTTGATTTACAAGGATAGTATATAAAAGTCTGTAAATCTGATGCTGTGTGGTTGATTCGTGAATTTACTTGAAATGCATTTCTCATTACATTTTGTGACAATTAGGAGTTTTAAAGAACCCAGAAATTAAATTTCTTTCTTTAAACAATATCAGATGACTTCTTTTTTAATTATATATCAACCTTCTTTCCTCTCAAGAATATAATGCTTCATTCTTAAAAAGAGAATAGAAAAATTTATAGGGAATCATTTTCTTCCAAATAAAGTGTGTTTTAGAATTCACATGTTGGTGTTTTATCAATCTTACTTGTCAGGCTAATCAGTTGACTTACATTTTACAAATGTACTCCAAATGAATAATTTTTTTGCATGGCTTTATTCGGGATCATATTAAGCTTACTACAGACAGTAAAAGGAATGTATACAGAAAGTACTATAAGGAATTCACCATTGGAAATAAAAGTTTGAGATATTTGTGCATGTTTTATAAATTTTTTTACTTCTATACCTAAAAAATAAAGCATTTGCTAGCATATTTCAGTTAACCTAGTATGTTTGAAAGGAGAACTTTAGCTGTAAAAGAATTACACTCACCATAAAATCCATGGAAATCTTTTGAGAAAAAAAGTAGGTCAGATTTCAGTTTTACCAGCCTTGACAGTGCCCATTTTAGGAACTCCTCCTAATGGAGGAAAACTGTCTTATATAATCCTAACATCAGGCAACAGTCTGATGTAACTGCTAAATGGGATGGAGTGAGGCTGTGTTGCTGATGAACTTTTTGAGTCCCAGTCTCTATCTTGCTTACAGAGATGAAAGAATTACTGGGAGGGACTTTTTTTTTTTTTTTTTTTTAATGGCTTTTCTCTTTTCTCCCAGAGAGCCTCCAGGGCACTTCAGTTGTGGATTTCTCTTTCGAGGTACCCAAATAGACTTCTGTTATAAGCAATATCAGAAAACTCTTCTGCCCTTTAACTTTGCTAAAATAACTTTTTATGAGCAGCTTGACATCTTGCAGGTCAAAGAAAAGAGAAAAATTTTGTGTTTTAATTTGGAAAGAAAGCAGCAAAGCTGTGTTTGTACTGATTAATTTTGTTTGTACAACTGTGCATCTTGTTGATATATTTAAATGACGTTGTATTTTTCAATAGCTTCATGTTACATTCCTATCTATATTTGGAATTCTTTGGGATAAACTGGTGATTGCAGACTGAATTTTCTCTTTGTGGATGTTACTGCTTGACGTCAGGAAATGATTGGTATTCAGTAGACTGATTAAAATATATTTTGTAGAGGATAGAGGGAAATGATTACATGAAATTAAATTTTTGTGACTTTTTATACTCCAGAGGATGAATAATATATAAATCAAATTAATACATTTTAAAATTAAACATACATGCCTACTTACAGAAATAAAATTAATGCTTGTTATTGTATAATTATTCCTATTATTGGAAAGAGAAATGCACACTTAAGCTTATATGGTATGCTGTCTTACATGATATACAAAAGAAAATTGTATTTTTGTTCACTGAGGAGTAAATAAATACTCAAAATGAGGCAGTAATTAGGCCCGCCAAAGCCAGTGTTTATGAAGTGAAATAACTTTTGTTTAATTAAATGACTTCAAGTATGAGTAGAAATGATGCCCAAATACCGCAGTTTTACACAAATAACGCACATCTTCTACATTTGTTTGCCAACTGCACCCTTCCCCCGTGAGATATTTTCGTAAGCGTGCTATGCTAATTTTTTTTAACAGCAGCATGTAAAAAAAATTAGCACAGTGGTGCTTATGAAAATACCTTGCGAGCAGAGGGCACGGTTGGCAAATGTAGAAGGCATGTAATTTTATTTGCGTAAAGTTACAGTATGTATATGGATCTATTTGGGTATTACCGATTCTCACTATTCTGCACTATTTTTATGTAAAGGGTAAAGAAAGAATTCATAGATCTGACTTCAAAATGTTGAAAAATAATTAGCAATAGTTGTACAATGTTTTGTAATGCAAATTGGTTGGATAAGTATGTATTAATGTAATACAGGCATGCTTCAGAATTGCATAAGTAATCAAAGTGTGTTTGCAGCAGTTATATTCAGCAGGGAACTATTTGTGTTCTGGAATTTAAAATAAATGTTTATTTTAGTGTTATAATTTAGGTTATTTGATTACTTATGTTATTAAAAAGGTTTTGCAGGTCTGTAGATTTACCTTTTTTTCAGTATTCAGTTTTAGAATAATCAGCCAATAAGTGACATAAAAATAAGATTCCTCCGTTTTTATCAATCTGTTGTGTTTCATGAATTGGCTTATTATAAAAGTACCTCATATATACAAGAATAAACAACTATTTTTAAAGATAGTAATTATGGCTATTATCACATGAAAATACTCCATCGTAAAGATATCCTAAATATATAGTTTGAAATAGATGTTGTTTTATAACATTGTCATAGGCTCTAAAATAAAGATTCATGCCATTTAAAAGCTTTTAACATGGTAGAAAAAATAAAATGCCTAAAGAAACACAGCTTCATGACAGTTACAGAATATAAGCTAAACATAGTTTCTGATCAGAATAAAAATGAAAGGATACAGAAAGGGCACAGTATCATTTGGAGGCATTTTTAGAAACTAAGCAAATAATGTATTGCTTAGAAAAGAAATATACAATAATTCATCTGAAAATTAATTATAAATAACATTTTAATGTGTCCTCTAGAAGCAGATATTGCAAACTGATTTAGTTCCAGTTCCACCATTAACAAAATTTGTATTTAATCTTTCTGAATTTTAGCTACCTCATTGGTCAAGTTGGGGTTATGTATGGATTAAGTAAGGTTTATATATTTAAGTACAATACAATTTATAAAGCACTATGCAAAGGAAATACTATGATCATTATTTCTAAAAAGTGCATGACATAATGTAATACATGTGCTAATGAGCCCAAGATATTTAAAATAAAGATATAAAGGCTAGAAATCATATAAAGATAAGTCATATAAACCTAGTAGGAATCAAGGATAATGTAAGTACTGTATATGAACATGAATGTAGCTTGAGCTTCTTGGCAGCCAAGGTGACAGAAGAACTTGATATGCCACGTGATTTTTATTTTATGCTAAAAAGAAATGTTCTAATTCTTAAACAAAAAATTGTTATGACAAAATGCTAAGAGGAATTTAACATCAGAATAACATCAGCTCCCTGGATTAGTCCGTGCACATCCCTAGTTAAAATATGTAAATGTTATTGACTAGCATTATGGACAGTGTCTTCAATAGTGATGCTACAAAAGCTGCCCAGATGTTCTCCGTGTGGATGTTTGTTGTCCTAACCTTTAACAGAATCCAAGAAATAATACTGAGTATTTCAGCAAAGTTTGTTCTGTTTGGGTACTATAGCCCAGATGTGTTGCTTTTTGGTGGCTGAACTTGCTTTAAGCATAGAACTTAAAAATTCGAAGTTTTGATTTGAATCTATTCCTAATTCAGTTTTAAAACAAAATACAACTCTACATTGCATTCATTATACTTGTTCAGTTTCTGTGTGTTGTATAATACACCTAAGTTGTAATTTCTGAGACCAAAAAAAAAAAATGCTTATTTTGACTTAAAAATCAGTTATCAATTTGAGAAAAATCTGATTTGCATGGAAGTGATATTTTAAAGTGCCACATGGTGGTTACACAGATATGCAGTAGAACCTGCAAAAGCCAGAACCTGTGTACAGTAGAAGCCTGTCAAAGAAGGAAAACTCAAATATTTTCCACTAAAAGGAGAGATAGAAAAGTAGTAAGGCTGTACCCTGTCAAAGGCAAAAAAACTTGTGAGACCCAAAAAAACAAGACAGCCCCGTCGAGTTCCAGCTCTCACAGATTTCACTGTGTATACATGTGATAAAATTGCATTGAAGTATACATGCACGCACGCACACACACACACACACACACACTCACACACTCTCTCTCTCTCTCTCTCTCATACTCGTGGGTGCATGTATAAACTGGTAAAATCTGAATTTAAAAAAAAAAAACGGTTGTCATTGAGTTTATTCCGACTCATGCTGATCCCATGTGTTACAGAGTAAAACTGCTCCAATAGGTTCTCTTGGATGTAATCTTTATGGAGGAAACCCTGGTGGTGTAGTGGCTAAGAGCTACGGCTGCTAACCAAAAGGTTGGCAGTTTGAATCCATTAGGTGTTCCTTGGAAACCGTATGGGGCAGTTCTACTCTGTCCTGTAGGGTCGCTATGAGTTGGAATCGACTCGACAGCAACGGGTTTTGGTAATCTTTATGGAAGCAGGTCGCCACGCCTGCCTTTTACGTTGGCACTGGGTGGATTTGAACCACCAACCTTTAGTAGTCAAGTGCAAACCATTTGTCCCATCTAGGAACCATAAAGTCTGAGAACAGTCTGTAAATTGTGTACCGGTGTCAATGTCTTGGTCATGATATTGTACTAGAGTTATATAAATGTTACTATTAAGGAAGCTAGATGAAGGGTAATGGGACTTTTTCTATGCCGTTTTTTGAAACTTCCTGTGAGTCGATATTTATTTCTGAATTAAAAGTTAAAACACACACACATATTCAGGAAACATACATAGTCTGTCTTCTGTAGGAACTTCCCTTACTTCTTCCACCCTTATGTGGGTGGGAAATACATATATATAAATTCTAAAGCATGAGTTGCAAGAGTAATTTTTTTTTACTGTGTTTGTACAGTTCAAGCAGAGGACAGAATTGCCTCTAATTTTTTTTTTACTCCAAATTTGACTCTAGGAAAAAATCAACAAAAAACTGACAGCCCCCAAAATAAGATTTGGGGAGAGGGAATTAGTAAGCTTTGGACCTTGGTCAGAGCAGGTAATCAACAGGAAATTACCATATCCTGCCTTCTCTTATACAACCTATATTGATAGGTTAGGCAGCTCTAGCCTTGGGAGAATTTCTATGCTGGACCACAGGCCTCTACTTTAGGTGATTTCTGGTCAGTCAGGATCACCCTGCAAGTAGTTTATAATTTATAAACCTTTGTTCTAGAAAACCAGTGCGGATAATGTTGTTAGGTGTCATTGAGTCCGTTCCAGCTGATAGCAACCCTGTGTACAACAGAACAAAATGCTGCCCAGTCCTGTGTCATCCTCAGATCTCTGCTATGTTTGAGCCTATTGTTGCAGCCACTGTGTTAATCCATTTCATTGAGAGTCTTCCTCTGTTTCACTGACCGTCTACTTTACCAAGCATGATTTTCTTCTCCAGGGACTGATCCCTCCTGAGATAACATGTCCAAAGTACATGAGATGAAGTCTCGCCATCCTCCCTTCTTAGGAGCATTCTGGCTGTACTTCTTCCAAGACAGTTTTGTTCATTTTTCTGGCAGTCCATGGTATATTCAGTATTCTTTGTCAACATCATAATTCAAGAGCATCAGTTCTTCAGTCTTCCTTATTCATTGTTACAGCTTTCACATGCATATGAGGTGATTGAAAACACCATGGCTTGGATCAGGCGCATCTTAGTCTTCAAGGTGACATCTTTGTTTTTTTAACACTTTAAAGAGATCTTTTGCCGCAGATTTGCCCAATGCAACGTGTCGTTTGATGTCTTGACTGCTGCTTCCATGGGTGTTGATTGTGGATCCAGGTAAAATGAAATCCTTGACAACTTCAGTCTTTTTCTCTGTTTATTATGATGTTGCTTATTGGTCCAGTTGTGAGGATTTTTGTTTTCTTTATGTTGAGGTGTAATCTATACTGAAGGCTGTGGTCTTTGATCTTCATCACTAAGTGCTTCAGGTCCTCTTTGCGTTCAGCAAGCAAGGTTGTGTCATCTGCGTATCGCAGATTGTTAATGAGTCTTTCTCCAATCCTGATGCCGCATTCTTTTTCATGTATCCAGCTTCTTGGATGATTTGCTCAGCATACAGATTGAATAAGTGTGGTGAAAGGATACAACCCTGACGTATACCTTTCCTAATTTTAAACCATGCAGTATCCCCTTGTTCTGTCTCTTGGTCTATGTACATGTTACCTATGAGCACAATTAAGTGTTCTGGAATTTCCATTCTTTTCAGTGTTACGCATAATTTATGATCAGCACAGTCGAATGCCTGTGTATGGTGAAAAAAATGCAGGTAAACATCTTTCTGTTATTCTCTGCTTTTAGCAAGACATCTGACATCAGCAATGATATCCCTCATTCCATGTATTCTCCTGAATCTAGCTTGAATTTCTGGCAGTTCCCTGTCAATTTACTGCTACAACTATTTTTGAATTATCTTCAGCAAAATTTTACTTGCATGTGATATTAATGATACTGTTCAATAATTCTGCATTCTGTTGAATCACCTTTCTTTGGAAAGGGTACAAATATTGATCTCTTCCAGTCAGTTGGTCAGATAGCTGTGTTCCAAATTTCTTGGCATAGACAAGTGAGCACTTCTAGCATTGCATCAGTTTGTTGAAACATCTCAATTGGTATTTTGTCAGTTCCTGGAGCCTTGTTTTTCACCATTCCCCTTCAGTGCAGCTTGATTTTCTTCCTTCATTACCATTGGTTTTTGATCATATGTCACCTCCTGAAATAGTTGAACATCGACCAGATCTTTTTGGTTCGGTGACTGTGTATTCCTTCCATCTTCTTTTGATGCTTCCTGTGTCATTCGGTATTTTCCCCGTAGAATCCTTCAGTATTGCAACTAGAGGCTTGAATTTTTTCTTCATTTTTTTCACCTTGAGAAATGCTGAGCATGTTCTTCCCTTTTGGTTTTCTAACTCCACATCTTTGCATATTTCATTATAATACTTCAGTTGGTGCAAATAATGTGAGGGGGGAAATGGTTTTGCTGATAATCTTTCTCTGCCTACTCATGCAACAAGTCTTTTTTTTTTTTTTTTTTAACCCATGCTAAATACAGTTCTAGAAAGCAGCTCATTTGTGTTAGATTAAAATGTGAATAATATGACAGGAGTAAATGTTTGGAACCCAAATTGAGGAAGATTTTGTACAGTGAGGAACTATTGAGGAAAAAAGTGAAGTGCTCAAATTAATACTACAGAAAAAATTAATTTGAAAGTGATGTAATTATAAAATAGGCAGTCATTCTTGACTGTAAGTGTGAATCTGAACCACTTTCAGAGATTTTTCAAAGTATATTTTCTTGGCCACACCCTAGAACCAGTAAATTAGAATCTCTGGGGCTAGAATCTAGCCCGTTATGTGTATGCTCATTCTGCAAGAGCTCCCTAGATTGTTCTAATGCACATTCCTAGTTACAGATTATTGGTGGACTAAGTGAAGAGTAACCTTGGCTCCTAACCAAAAGGTTGGCAGTTCGAATCTACCAGCCTCTCCTTGGAAACCTTATGGGGCAGTTCTGCTCTGTCCTATAGGGTTGCTATGGGTTGGAATCAAGTTGACGGCAGTGGATTAAGGCTGTTATTTCTGTTCAGACTTGAACAAATGGAAGAGAGAATGGGAAGGAATAAGAGTGTGTGTGTGTTTAAAAATCTAAGTAGATATCAAGAAAGAGGAAAAGAAGTTGAGTCCAAATTTGAATATAGGTATAGGTAACACCAATGATAGAAGTAGTGAGATTCTCTGCCAGGTAGGTATGTTTGGAGATAAGCTGAACTTGTGGTACTATCGGTACACTCAAGATGACAGAGCTTCGAGATTCATGCATTTAAAAGTGATGATTGACGTGGGAGTATAAGAAATCTTTAATTGAAAGAGTGAGGGAAACAGCCATACTTGGGGGTAAAAGAAATAAAGGATCTTGTAAAGAAGCACTGAAACATTTGAGGAAAATAGGTTTATTGTCATGAATTCCAGAGTCATTGAATGTCAAGTACTGCCAAGAAACAAAATACTAAATTTTTGATGATTTGATCAAGAGACAATCATTTAAAAAAAAAAATCTCTTAACTGAGTCTTATGGAGAAAAATCTAATTTCAAAGGATATGATAAGTGATAAGAAAACAGCAGTAAAGATGATTAATTTTCTAGAAGCTTAATGATAAAAAGAAGAGACAATAGTAGTTTGTGGAAAAGGCAGCATTGTGAGAGTTACATAGAGTGGTGGAGGCCAAGACCCTATGGAAAAGGACAGAATAAAGTTCCTAGAGAGGGTCTAATTGATGAGGAAAGATCAGAGATGAAATATGAAGACATGAGGTCATGAACCAATATAAATGAGTTGCTGTTAGAATGGGAGGGAACATTTCTGCCTTAGAGAAAAAGAAGATAGCTGAAAGTGTTGCAAAATTTTGAGGTAGAAACGAGGTAGTAAGGGAGTGTATCTGCCGTGACCTCCATCTTCCCAATAAAGTAGGAGTCAGAGCCATCTGTTAATAAAAGTCGGCAGCAAGGTGGTGGTTGGAAACTTGGGGTGAGCAGGGAAAGTTCAGAACTGGGGCTGTGAGGCATGTTATAAACAGGAAGCTAAGATATATTAAATAACCAAGTGGTAGGAGAGGTCTTCTGTGGTCAGAGATTTTACATCCATTTATTAATATGCATTCTGCACTTAAAATGTATGTAGCCTGTGGAGTTACTTTGTACTTTGATTTGTGGACAGGAAACAGCCACTGAAAATAACTTGAATTAATGTTTTCAGTACATAGTTTGGGTTGCAGTGGGAAGAGATGTGAATCAGAGATAGCAGGAAACTGTTGAAGTAGTCAAGGTGTGATGTGGTAAATAACTGACTCTAGCACAGGGAATGAAATTAAAAGACAAAGTGAGACACAGTACCCAGATTAGGTTTTTTATTATCAGTTTGGTTGGTTCTTACATAGTACTGCACCTGTTTTAAGCAATGTTAAATACTTAAGTAACCCTTCAGATAGTTTATACTTTAAGGAACTATGATCTTTTTTTCCACTTTTGTACTTAGTATCACAGTGCAATCCCTCTTGTTTATTAAAATGGTATTAAGAAATCCAAGAGTCTGTAAATTTTCACCTTAATAAAAATTACTGAACACAGCATGTTACATAGCTGCTTTTTTGCGAATACTTGATTAGTTTCCAAGTAAACTACTTGCTGTCAAGTTGATTCCGACTCATGGAGACCCCATGTGTATCAGAGTAGAACTGTGCTCCATAGAGTTTTCAGTGGCTGATTGTTTGGGAAATAGAGCACCAGGTCTTTCTTCCAAGGTGCCTCTGGGTGGACTCAAACCTCCAACCTTTCGGTCAGCAGCCAAGAACATTAACCGTTTGCGCCACACAGGAACTCCTAGTTTCCAAATGCTGTATTATAAAAAGCTAATGTTCTGGTAAATAAATGGAATAATAGTTTTTTAGTAATTGTTATCAAGTTTATAGATGAGAAAGAAGGCAACGTGAGAGAGCATTGCACATAACAAAAATATTCTTACTTGAGTTCAGTAAGAAGTCATATGTGGTTGCCAAGTTAATTTTGGATGGGGGGATCTCTTGGGTTATTTTGTCTATTAGATACCAGGTTTCCTCCCAGCTTCCAGGTCAAAAGCCTGAATGGCCTTAGGAATTTTCTTTTCTGAGTAGCAAGTCTTAGCTAGGATGGTAAAAGTCTAATAGCAAAGCTCTGTAATAAAAAGAATTCTTTGATTTTTTTGTTTAAATGTATTTTGTTTTTCCTACCTTTAGCACTTGGATTTTACCTGTTAAAGATGAAGTATAAGCTCAGATATATTTAACATAAAATTTCTAGTCTGCTTATTGAAATACTGTCAACACATATCTTTTCCTCTTCGTAATAGTGTCCTTTTTTTTTTCCCTTGTTGGGAACAAAGCCAAAGCACTAAAGTACTGAGAACTTTTTGTGCTGATAATTAAAGTTGTGCCTGCTACAAGTTGGAAGTATTTCTCTTGGCTAGAAAGGGATATAAAACACGAATACTATTTAAAGGTGACTAATTCTCCCTGCTGAATCAGAAATATTTATACCCTTTGAGAAACTGTGCTTTCATCAGTTCAGATTAAATTCTAAATTGTAACAATATGTATACATACACACACACACGTATGTAGTCTGGCATAAGTTCTTTTAAGTCGGAAGTAGTTGGCACAAAGACATCTCTTATATTTAAAATATTTGGGATAAAATTTAATTTGGATCTTGAGCATATTGGACTAATAAATTAGAATAATAAGTTATTTATATTTTCTGAATGCTACTCAGAAGCCATTTTAGGTAATTTTAATGGAAATAGTTTAATTTACTGTTATTTTATAATTTGTTTATAAAACAAGGATTCAGTCTTGCTAATAAAATGATAATATAGAAATGTATAAAGATATGGAGTAGAGAAACTTTAGTGATATCTTTAGCAAATGTATGGTCATTTATGGATGCTCTATTATTATATAAAGGATTTTTGAAAAAGAATTATCAAACAATTTTGAGTGATATGAAAAATTTATGGAACTACAGAAATTAATACTAATACCATCAGGCACACCAAAGCTGTGTCCATCAAATGTGCAATGACCTAATTTTAAACTGCATCTGTGGAACTAGTGCTTTGGGAATTGAAGGATTTTATTCCATTCTTCTTCTCCATATCCTGCATTATAAATGAAAATATAAAATACTTTGAAATTTTCTTGTAAGAGCAAAATTAAAATCTGAATGTCATACCATGTCACAGAACTGTAAGTTTTATGCTTCTTTTTTGATATGTATTTAGTGGTCGTGGTGGCTTTTTTTTTTTTATCACTGATGTAATATTTATAGCTTTTGCTTTTGTATCTAGTCTTTCATGCATTTTACCTGCACCTGTTACGTGAATAAAATTGCTTTTTGAATTTCAGAAAAGATGTTGATGGGTTCAGATTTTTTACTTGAATGTTTAAAACGTATTTGAGTATATCTAAGGTACGTAATAGAAATTCAGTACTTTGACAGTTATAGAGGAAAATGTTAGCATCAGAATTTAATTTTCTTCCCTAGTAAAATTCATAAATACCTTTTTGACCTTATCTTTAAAAACCGTGTAGATATGTATATTTTCTCTACTCCAAGAAAATAAAATAGCACTTGGCAAAATTAAAAGGCAGTATGTAATAGGAATACAAAAAATGAATCCTTTATAATCTTGCATATCAGAATAGCCAGTATAATCATCTGACATACAAAAATGGTAATACTATTAATGATTTAGGTCATCTGTTACCAAACCTTTTTGCGTATGAAGACCCCTATTTAACACCAAAAAAGATCTATTCCCTGCTTTGAGGGTATAGCTCACATACAGTAATGATTGTACTTATAAAATTCACTTACTGAGAACATTTATACTATGTGGACTTAAGGACTGGAATTTCTATACTGGGGTAATCCTTTGTCGTCTGCAAAATGCTTATCTTGAATCCAAATACAGTATGATACTGAGGATTGCAAATCAAAACCAAGAGATATGCCACCATAGTAGGCTAATAAAATAACAAGGATTTAACCTATCGCATCTTTCTGTTTTGATGAGTCACTGTATAAGATAGGAAAAAATTTCTCTCTACCAAGTGAGATTAGAATTAGGAATATGCTTTTATGTCATTGTAGACATGTCATTCCTGCCTACAGAAGGACAGAAGGTCTCTATACCTACACTATGGGCTATGTGATTGGAGTATGTTTCCAGTAGTGATGATGAATAAATGCCAGGTCACATTCTATTACTTAGTATTCTTTGGTGTATATGTACACCAATTCATTTAATCAACAAATATGGGTTGAGCCCACAGTGTTCAGGCTACTGTACCAGATGACTGGATCAGGAGAAAATAAGAGCAAGAAGTCTCTATCCTTGTGGGGCTTGCATAGGAGGTGATAGACAATAAATAAGTAAATGCTTCAAAAACAAGCTATTTACAGATTGTGATCATCAATATCAAGGGAATAAACAAAGTGATGTAATGGAGAGTATCAGGGTGGAGGAAGGTCTCTCTAGGGATGTTAATTTGAGCTGAGGTCTAAACAGTGAGAATAAGCTAGCTATTATATATGAGAAGGAGAATAATATTCCACATAGAAGGGTAGCAATTGCAAAGCACTGAGAGTGGAGGCAATTTGGTGTGTTCAAAGAACCTAAAGGAGACCAGGGTATCTGAGTTGTAGTGAACAGGGAGAGTATTGTGTGATAAAGGCAAGACAGATCATGAAGACTGGGCTAAAACTGTTGATTTCTTCTCGTTAGGAGCTAAAGAGAAAGAAGGAAAGCAAAATCTCAGAGAAGAAACTAGTCTACAGGGCTAATAGTCTATATGAGCCATGGCCTCATCTACCCTAAGACCAGAACTGGATGATGCCCGGCTACCAGTATTGGCAGTTCTGATCAGGGCCAAAATAGATGGACCCTGACAGAACTAGAGAAAAAACTCAAATTCTTAAAAAGTCCAGACTTATTAGACCAGTTGAGACTAGAGGACCCCCTGAGACTGTCACCCTGAGATACCCTTTAAACCTTGAACCAAAACTATCCCGAGGTCACCTTTTAATGAAATAACAGATAGACACACAGAATAAAGGATATTAAAGTATGGTGCTCCTTTAAAAAACCATCTGTATGAGACCAAAAGGTCAACAGTTACTCTAAGGCAAAGATCAGAAGATAAGGGGGCAGGGAAACTAAAGTACTAGAAATGGAACAACCAGCACACAGTTAAAGACAATGTTGACACACTGTGAAAAATGTAACTAATGTTGCCCAGCAATTTGTAGAGAAATTATCAAATGGGAAGTTAATTTGCTGTGTAAACTTTTAACTGAAAACAAAATAAAATATTTAAAAAAAAAGATGCAGAGTTTTGTAGGTCATTCTAGACTAATGAGAGAAGTCATGAAAGGCAAGGGGGTGATGGCATGTTCTGATTTCGATTTTAAAAACATCACTTTCACAGCTGCATGGAAAAGGGGTTGAGAGAAATCAAATAGAATGGAAGCACGGAGACCGATAGAAGACTTTTGTGGTAAGCAAGAGATAATGGTGAGTTGGATTAGTGTTATGGTAATGAGAATGGAGAGAGTCAGAAGAATTTGAGAGGTATTTAGAGTGATTATATTGGGAATGAGGGAAAGAGAAATCAAGAGTTGATTCCTAGATTTGGAGCTTTCGCTGCTAGGTAGACAATGATGTCATTTACTGATAAAAGAAAAACCAGAGAGTGTCTTTTGTTTTTTCTGGGTTTTCTTGTTGCTGTTGCTTGTTTTATTCCTGGGGTCAGTATTAAGTCTGAAATTCTTAATAGACAATGGCAGGTGGGCAATTTTTTATCTTTATATTTTTTGTATACACCTTGAGAGAAGCATTCAAAGAGTTAAATAATCTCTTACATTTAGCGAAATGTTTAGCTATTGTTACTTGTATAGTAAAGGTAGATCCACAGAACCATGAGAAATTAGAACGTTTAAGGGAATAAAGCCACCTAGAATTAAAATAGAAGGGATGTTAGAGGTCATGTGATCCACCCCTTCTAAATTTTACAGCTAAGGAAACAGGCCTGAGAGTTCAAGTGACTTTTTCAGGATTAAAAGCTATATTAATGATAGTGTTGGACTAAAAAGCACGCCTGTAGTGCATTGTCTCTGTAAATTCTACATTTGATGCACTTACCACTATCATTTAAATATACTTCTCCTTCAGTATTAATAGTTCAGCTTTTAAAATGGAGATACAGGAATATTTTCTAAGAGATTTACTAAAAGCTAATCCTAAATAACATTTTGTTTAATGTGTTATGAATCATAAAAATAAACTTTACCTAACTGAAATAAAGTGGAGCAGAACCAAGTGATGGAAAAAGAGCTTTTAATATATTTTAACGATTATAGAATTTCATTGAAAATGTGTGTGTGTATAAACACGCTTACCGTGTTTGATCCTTTATTCTTGACAACACTTTCTGCAAGTGTAGAGGAGTATATATAAAATACTGTCTTCCCTTTTTATTGATTAGGTGAAAAAGGGACATTTTGATTTGACTGAGATTATTAGTAAAATGAAGGAAATTAAAAAGAAGATTTTTTTAATATTCTCAGTAAACCGGCTAGGCAAACCTAGGCTTGTTGTTGTTAGGTGCCGTCAAGTCAGTTCCGACTCATAGCAACCCTACGTACAAATGAATGAAAGGCTGCGCGGTCTGGCACCATCCTCACAGTCTTTGTTATATTTGAACCCACTGTTGCGGCCACCGTGTCGATGCATCTCGTTGAGGGTCTTCCTCTTTTTCGACGACCCTCTGCATTACCAAAGAAGAGCTGATGCCTTTGAATTGTTGGCAAAGAATATTGAATATACAGGGGAGTGCCAAAAGAACAAACAGATTTGTCTTGGAAGAAGTACAATCAGAATGCTCCTTAGAAACAAGGATGTGGAGACTATGTCTCATATACTTTAGACGTGTTATCAGGAGGGCTCAGTCCCTGGAGTCAGCAAAAAAGAGGAAGACCTTCAATGAAATGGATCGACATAGTGGCTTCAACTGTGGGCTCAAGCATAACAGCGATTGTGAGGATGGCACAGGTCTGGGCAGTGTTTTGTTCTGCTGTACATAGGGTCGCTATGAGTCAGAACCCACTTGACAGCACCTAACAACAACTTCTCTTTCCACAGATGTAGTGGATTTGATTCCTGTGTTTTCTGTCCAGTGAGGGCCACGCGTATAGTCGTCATTTATGTTGTTGAACAAAGGTATTTGCAGTGAAGAAGTCGTTGGTCTTTCAAAATTCTATCATGCAATCTCCAGCATCGTTTCTATCACCAAGGCCATATTTTCCAACTACCAGTCCTTCTTTGTTTCCAGCTTTCGCATTCCAATCACCAGTGATATCAGTGCATCTTGATGTGTATGTTTGATCAATTTCAGATTGCAGAAATTGGTAAAAATCTTCAGTTTCCTCATCTTTGGTATTAGTGATTGGTGCATAAATTTAAATAATAGTCATATTAACTGATCTTCCTTGTAGGCTTATGAATATTATCCTATCACTGACAGCACTGTACTTCAGGATGGATCTTGAAATGTTCTTTTTGAAGATGAAGGTGATGCCATTCCTCTTGAATTTGTCATTCCCAGGTAGTAGAGCATATGATCGTCTCATTCAAAATAGTCCTTACCAGTCCATTTCAACTCAATAATGCCTGATATCGATGTTTATAAATTCCATTTCATTTCTTACGACTTCCTATTTTCCTAGATTCATACTTGATACATTCCGATTATTAATGGATGTTTGCAGCTGTTTCTTCTCATTTTGAGTCATGCCACATCAGCAAATGAAGGTCCTGAGAGCTTGACACGAGCCAAGTCATTAAGGTCGACTCTACTTTGAGGAGGCAGCTCTTCCCCAGTCGTCTTTTGAGTGCCTTCCAACCTGAGGGGCTCGTCTTCTGGCACTGTATTAGACAGTGTTTTCCTGCTGCCAATTTTCACTGTTTTCACTGGCCAATTTTTTCAGTAATAGACTTCTAGATCCTTCTTCCTAGTCTATCTTAGTCTGGAAGTTCTGCTGAAACGTGTCTACCAAGGATGACCCTGCTGGTATTTGAAATACCGGTGGCAAGGCCTCCAGTATCACAGCAACACACAAGCCACCACAGTACGACAAACTGACAGACACGTGGTAGAACATAGGCTTATCCCTCAGTTTTTCAGACATATATTTGTTTCTTTGTACAGTGAATCCTGTGAGATCTGAAACTTGACGGGACTACCTCATTTTTCCACGTCTCGCAAGTTTTCCACCTTTGACATGGTACAGCTTACCACTTTTCTGTCGCTCTGTATTAGTGGAAAATATTTGAGTTTTTCTTCTGACAGGTTTCAGGCTTTTTCAGGTTTTACCGTACTACTATTACCTCTGCACACTAGCTGTACAGAAAATAAAAATTATACTCTCCTTAGTAATTGTCTTAAATGAATTCCTTTTTCTTGGGATGAAGAGTGATATGAAAATTTATACATATCCTGCATATTTTTATAAATATTATTTTTAGTTCAGTTTTGTTTAGCTTTTATTGATTGATACACCCTGTTAAGTTTCTCTCACTTATTGGCATAGCAACGTTAGCTGTTTCTGTTTAGTACCTCTCTTAAAATTTTTTCATACTGTGCTTTAAATGAAATAAACTGGTGCTGAAAGCAATTAAACCGTATTAATGTGTCAAATTAAGAGCAAACAGTTTTTCTTAGTGATCTGAAAACACCCTTGTAATAAGCAGTAATAAAAAGATAAAAGAATAAAAACTAACAGGTTATTTTCTTTGGACCACTTGTCATTTGAAGTGAACACTAATTTATTTTACACCATCATATGTATAATGACCCAAGCCATGGTATTTTCTGTCATCTCATATAATGCAAAAGCTGGACAATGAATAAGGAAGAGTGAAGAAGAATTGATGGCTTTGAATTATGGTGTTGGAGAAGAATATTGAATATACCATGGACTGCCAGAAGAAAGAACAAATCTGTCTTGGAAGAAGTACAGCCAAAGTGCTCCTTAGAAGCAAGGATAGCAATACTTCATCTCACATACTTTGGACATGTTATCAGGAGGGATCAGTCCCTGGAGAAGGACAGCATGCTTGGTAAAGTAGAGGGTCAAAGAAAAAGAGGAGGACCCTCAACGTGATGGATTGACGCAGTGGCTGTAGCAGTGGGCTCAAACATAACAGTTGTGAGGATGGCACAGGACAGAACAGTGTTTTGTTCGGTTCTACATAGGGTCACTATGAGTCAGAACCGACTGATGGCACGTAACAACAACTACAACACACTTATAGTATTGGCCAGTTAATAAATATTTATTATATGTTATTTGTATCACCTGATCTTCACTAGAGCAGATCAGTATTATTCCAGTGCTTTATAATAAAGAAAAGAGGAAGGAATGGAGATGCGTTAAATGATTTGTTTCAGATTGGTATATATTTTAGGAAGCCACAAGTGAATGATAATCATGAGCAATTTTTTTTTAAGTAAATATTAAAATTGATTGACAGCCGAGCCTTCAGATGAAAATATTTAATGATTTCTGAGAGTGGGATCAGTTATACCAGTCTTTATAAAAGGTCTAGTTGCCTCCTTCTCTTCACAGTCCTGTATCATTATAACATAATTTCTTAGTATTCATTCCTAGGAATTTTATTTCTTAACAACCCTTATGTTTTTTAGCCCCGATTTTTTTTTTTTTCTCTTTCTGAATGTGGATGATTATACGAGAAAAGTTACACATTTAAAATCAGTTTTTTAATGTGGGGCTCATGCTTTTCTAAACTGACTGAGTTGATTTTGGGGAAGCCCTATGCTTATCTAATGTCTTGGGCTGGGTTCTCTAGAGAAGCAAAATCAGTGAAGCTCATATGTATATACATATATATATGGGGGGGGAGATATTGATTGATTGAGATTTATATCAAGGAAATGTCTCTTGCAGTTGTAGAGGGTGGAAAGTCCCAAGTCCGTGGGTCAGGTGTCAGGCTGGAGGTTTCTGACTTACATAGCTACAGGGGCTGATGGACCAAAGATTGGCAGGTCAGATGGCAGGCTGCTGGCTCACAGGCTGCAGAGGCCGATAAATCCCAAGATTGGCAGGCAGTACGGCAAGCCAGTGGCTCAGATCCCAAGAACCAGAGGTCATATGATGACCAGCTGGATGCAGGATCCAGAGTGAGCAAAACCCAGCAAACTTTTCCAGAAAGTCCATATATGTTGGATGCAGGCCACACCCCCAAAGAATCTTCCTTTCAGCTGATTGGCTGCTCATAGCAGATCTCATCATGGAGGTAATTACATTATATCATATCTCATCATTACATCACTGCCAGAGTATATCATAACTGTTAAACCATTGAGAATCATTGCCCAGACAAGTTGACAAACAACCTTAACCTTTATACCTAGATATGAAGCTGTTAAAGGTTCAGTTCACTATTCCATTCTTCAGTATTTACCTAAAAACTTAAACATAAATATTCAAAGCAGCTTTATTCACAGTAGCTCAAAACTAGAAACAACAAAGAAGTCCATCAGTAGGTAAACAGAGTATTGAAAAGGTATTGTCTTAGGTTGGGTTCTCTAGAGAAGCAAAATCAGTAAAACGTATAAATATATATATAGAGAAAGATTTATATCAAGGAAACAGCTTATGCGATTGTAGAGGCTAGAATGTCCCAAGGCCATGGATCAGGGTAGAGGCCTCTCCCAAGTCACGCAGCCACAGAAGCTGGCGAGCCCAAGATCGGCAGGTCAGAGAGCAGGGCTCCCGCTCACAGGCTGTGAATGTTGACGCATTCCAAGATCGGCAGGCAAGACCACAAGGTTTTTCCTGACTCATGTAGCTGCAGGGGCTGGCGAGCCCAAGATCGGCAGGTGAGAGAGCAGGGCTCTGCTCACAGGCAGTGAAGATCAACAAATCCGAAGTTCAGCAGATAAACTGACCGCTCAAGTCCCAAGAACTGGAGATGAGATGGCAGGAGGCAGCCGCAGGATCTAGAGTGAGCAAAAAGCCAGAACGTCTGCTTATATTCAGATGCAGGACACACCCCCAAGGAGACTCCCTTTCATCTGATTGGCTACTCACAGTATATTCAGTCATGGGAGTGATCATATTAAAACACTGAGAATCATGGCCCAGCCAAGTTGACACACAATCTTAACCATAACAGGTATTAAATCCAAAAAATGGAATACTAATCAGCAATAAAGAACAAAGCAACAAACCACTTAAACTGACACTATGAATGAATCTCAAAATCAGGCTGAATGAAAGAAGGCATAAATAGTATATACTGTAGGATACATTTATATAAAATGCAAACTGATCTGTAGTGACGGAAAACAGGTCCATAGTTGCCTGGGTCCAAAGGCAGGAGAGATGGCCTGCAAAGGGGCACAAGGAATCTTTTGGTTGTGATGAAAATGTTCAGTATCTTGACTGTGGTGTAGTTTCCGGGGCAAATAGTACTGTCAAAAACTCATCAACTATTCACTTTAAATATATGTAGTTTTATTTTACATAAATTTTTCCTCAGTAGAGTAAATAAGGAAAAAAATTCCAATCAGAATCTAAGAAAAAATCCACACTATTTATAATCTTTTGATACACAGCAAGGAATTGAAAGACACTGTGAGAATCATGACCATGGATCTTTATCTAACCCCTCCAGGTAAAACTGATTTCTTTATTTGTGCTCTTAGTGCATAATTGCATTTACTGCTTCAGTGTTTTCCTTCACATTTCTCTCTTCTTCCCCTCACCCAAATAGAACTGTAAATTATCTTTGTATTTCTAGCACCTAGTTCAGCGTATGTGAAACACGGTTGTTGTGGTCATCATTGAGTTAAGTCGATTCCTTCTCATGGTGATCCCATGTTTGCAGAGTAGAACTGCTTCATAGAGTTTTCAAGGCTGTGACCTTTTGGAAGCATATCTTCCAAGTTACCTGTTTTCCAAGGTGACAGTGGGTGCGTTTGAATCACCAAATTTTTGTTAGTAGTCCAGTGTTTAAACACTTGCACCACCCAGGGACTCTGACCCATAAAACCAAAACGAAAACCAAACCCGTGGCTGTTGAGTCGATTCCAACTCATAGTGACCCTATAGGACATAGCAGGCCTGCCCCATAGGCTTTTCAGGCTGTAATCTTTACAGAAGCAGACTGCCACATCTTTCTTCTGCAGAGTGGCTAGTGGGGACTGCCCGTAATTTTATACAATTAAAGAAAAGGTTGTATAATTTGTTTTTTGCTGTTTCTTGTGCTTCTGAGTATTGTTATTTCAAGCAGAAAGTTTTAGAAATTTATGTCACTCTCAAAATGGATCTCATTGAATGGATTTGTGACTCTCCGTGAGTTTCGTTATGGATACGAAAACTATGTTATTGTATTATATCACTTTCAGCCCTGAGCCAATTACATGTGAAATATATTTTGCCAGTTGACTTCTCTGTTTAATATGCATTTTGGAAGCTATTCGATCATATAGATTGATCTTAATATTTATTAAGTTCATGGCTACCCTAAAAAGATTTTTTTAGAAAGGTACCAAAGACCTTTTCAGAAGTGAATCCTCAAAAATAGGTTCTTAATTGATGCCAAAAAAGTTCTGTTGTCTTGTTGAACTGAATGGGAAAGGTATTTCCATGTACTTTTTTTTTTTTAGTATTTATTGAGGGAACTTTGAATTAGAATTTAGACTTTCCAAGTACCAGTTTAGAATGTGATATTTAATCATTATAATTCTTTTCTTTTTTTAATTGTAGTTGTGGTGAAAGTTTACACAGCAGATTAGTTCCCCTTTAGCAGTTTTTTCTATATGTATTGTTCAATGTCATTGGTTACATTTTTCACAGTGTGTCAGCATTTTCATTATTTCCATTCTGGTTGTTCTGTTTCCACTTATCTAGCTTCCCTCCCCTCCCCCCCACCTTCTCATCTTTGCTTTAGGGTAAATATTGACCGTTTGGACTCATATAGATGATTATTTAAAAGGAACACAGTACTCATAGGTGATATTATTTGTTGGGCTGAAAGGTAACCTCTGGAGTGGCTTCAGTTCCAAGTTTAAAGGCTATCCCAGGGCGATAGTCTTGGGGTTCTTCTGGTCTCTAATGGTCCAATAAGTCTACCCTTTTTTAGGACTTTGAGTTTTGTTCTACATTTTTCTCCCATTCTGCCCAGGACCATGTATTGTGTCCCTGGTCAGAATGGTTGTCGGTGGTAGCTGGGCACCATCTAGTTCTTCTGATCTCAGGATAGATGAAGCTGTGGTTCATGTGAGCCATTATTCCTACAGACTGGTTTCTTCTTTGAGTCTTTGGTTTCCTTCTTTCTCTTTTGCTCCAGATGAGTAGAGACTAGTGGTTGTATCTTAAATGGCTGCTCGCAAGCTTTTAAGACCTTAGACATTACTCATCTATCTAGGATGTAGAATGTTATCTTTATGAACTATCTTATGCCAGTTAACCGAGTTGTCCCCCAAGACGATGGTCCTAAGCCTTCAAATCCAGTAAACCAAACCTGGAGGTGTTTGGTTGTGTCTAGAAAGTACCCGCAACTGGCCCTGTATGTGTTTTAATATATATACAGCACACACTAACACATGTATATACATATGCCTGCAGATACACCTGTACATGCACAATATACTCATATATGCCTTCTATACACATATATGCATACATCTCTACTTGTGTAACCACACACATATTTTTTGGTTATTACTATTGTTGCAAAATTGTATATGTTATAGCATTTACCAAAATTGTCCCTTATTGTATATTTTTTAGTGTCATCTTTTACCTTGATCAAGTTGAGTAGACTTCATCCTTAATCATCATAATTTAAGAAAAATTTGAGCTGAAATATGAGAAAAAAGAAATAATGGTTTATAATTTACTTTCTTAATTCACTAAACACAGTGTTGTGATCTCTAAACTACATGTACAATAAAAATCATTTGTATCTAGCTCTTTAGCACCTTAGCTTTCGTTTTGGCCTTCAATAACTGTAAAAAAAAGCATTTGTAGCTTTAACCCAAAACCCATTGCCGTCTAGTAAATTTCAACTCGTAGTGGCCCTATAGGACAGAGTAGAACTGCCCCATAGGGTTTCCAAGGCTGTAATCTTCACGGAAGCTGACTGACACATCTTTCTCCAGCGGGGCGGCTAGTGAGTTCAAACTACTGACCTTTCAATTAGCAGCTAAGCTCTTAATCACTGTGCCACCAGGGCTCCTTTTTATAACTTTACATCCTGTAAAAACAAAACAAAATCTGTTGTCATCAAGTCAATTCTGATTCATAGTGACTGTCATGGATTGAATTGTGTCCTCCAAAAATATCTGTCAACTTGTCTAGGTCATGATTCCCAGTATTGTATGATTGTCTACCATTTTATCATCTGGTGTGATTTCCCTATGTGTTGTAAACGCTATCGCTATGATGTAATAAGATGGATTAGCAGCAGTTATATTGATGAGGTCTACAAGATTAGATAGTGTCTTAAGCCAGTCTTCTGTTGAGATATAAAAAAGAGAAACAAACAGAGAGACATGGGGACCTTACACCACCAAGAAAGCAGTGCCGGGAGCAGAGCATGTCCTTTGGACCTGAGGTTCCTGTGCTAAGATGCTCCCAGACCTAGGGAAGACTGATGCATAACAAGGACGTTCCTCCAGAGCCGACACAGAGAGAGGTTCTTCCCCTGGAGCCGGCACCCTGAATTTGGACTTGTAGCCTACTAGACTGTGAGAGAATAAATTTCTCTTTATTAAAGGCATCCACTTGTGCTATTTCTGTTATAGTAGCACTAGATGACTAAGACAGTTACCCCAGAGTGTTACAGAGGAGAACTGTTTCATAGGGTTTTCTTGGCTGTATTCTTTACGGAAGCAGATCACCAGGCCTTTCTTTCATCATGCTGCTGGGTAGACTTGAATTGCTAAACTCTGAGTTACGAGTTGAGCGCAAATTGTTTGTGCCACTCAGGGTTCAGTTATAGAAAACAGAGTGAGGCAATTCACAAATACATGAAACTTCAAGATGTTAAAGACGAATTCTTTTTACTTGCTAAAACTTTGAAATCAGAAAAGATAATTTATTCAACAATAATGTCTCCACATATGCACTCTTTTTCTCCAGTTTCTCAGTATTAATTTTTAACACAATTTCGATAAAATCATCTTATTAGTACAATCATCTCCTGCTGTTACTTCTCTAATGTCATAATTTTATGTGGTTCTCCATCATAATCATCACCATAGTAACCATTCCTGATGTCACAAAAGATTATAACTTCTGATAGAAAATAAGTAGTTTGAGCAGATGGATGTGTGAGGAACATTGCCACTGAGTTGATTCTAACTCACAGTGACCCTATAGGACAGGGTAGAACTGCCCCATAGGGTTTTCAAGACTGTAAATCTCTTCAGAAGCAGACTGCTGCATCTTTCTCCCGTGGAGTGACTGGTGGGTTTGAACCACTGACCTTTCAGTTAGCAGCTAAGCGCTTAACCTCTGTGCTACGAAGGTTCCTCATAAGGAACCAAAATTCTGTTTTATATAAATAATAAAATTATGGGAGGAAAACTGATATCAAATATGTATATAGGTATAATTTTTTAAAATAGAATTTGTATCCGACACTGAGAATTTTTGAGAAAAAGAAAAATGTAGTATTTAAGCCATAGAAGTGGAAGGTAGCATGAAAATTACAGGCTTTTTAAATTGTAAAAAAAAACATTTAAAAAAATTAATTTTAGATAAAATTTGCTATTTTAGTTTATGGACTTTTATATAATGAGCTTTCCTTCTGGGCCCACTTTCATTTTATTTGTAGTCAAATAAAAGTGACTTTTATTTAAGAATAAAAAGGGAAAGGAAACATTGAGTTCTTACTGCATCTAGACAGTGTATTAGGGGCTTCCGTGTTGTCTTAGTCATCTAGTGCTGCTGTAACAGAAATACCACAAGTAGATGGCTTTTAACAAAGAGAAATTTATTCTCTCACAGTCTAGTAGGCTACAAGTCCAAATTCAAGGCATCAGCTCCAGGGGAAGGCTTTTTCTCTCTGTCAGCTCTGGAGGAAGGTCCTTGTGATGCATCAGTCTTCCCTTGGTCTGGGAGCATCTTAGCGCAGGAACCTCAGGACGTGCTCTGCTCCTGGTGCTGGTGTCTTGGTGGTATGAGGTCCCCATGTCTCTCTGCTCACTTCTCTCTTTCATATCTCAAAAGAGACTGGCTTAAGACACTATCTAATCTTGTAGACCTCATCAATATAACTGCCACTAATCCATCTTATTACATCATAGTGATAGTATTTATAGCACATAGGGAAGTCACGTCAGATAAAATGGTAGCCAGTCATACAGTACTGGGAATCATGACCCAGCCAAGTTGACAGATATTTTTGGGGGACACAATTCAATCCATGACATATGTATATTATTTAATTCTTACTGTACCCCCAGAGATAGAAGAATTATTATCCCCATCTTATAACTGATGAAATGGAAATTCAGAATTTAGGTAACTGATTGTCCAAGTTCACATAGCTGGAAAATTGTTAGGGCTGAGATTTTTCAAATCCAGGTCAGATGCCAGTGTTTTTCCCCCAATATCAGACTGTCTCCCCAGTTTTCCTCCTTAGTCTTCCAGGCTTGAACCTTCTGACTTCTCTTTTTGGAATGGTGGTGATAATAGAAATGAGTATATGCATGTGTGTTGATGTTGTTATAAGGCTTTTCTATAAGCACGTATGTAAAAAAGTTCCAGCATTATTCCTAACTTCTTCCTTCCTTCTTTCCTCCCTCTCTATTTCCCTTCTTATCTTGAACTGTTGTGTTATTTTTTTTTTCCATGTACACGCTGTATACTCTTGACACTAAATTAACTGCCTATTGAATGCATAGGAAAATGACCTGTAGGCACACCAGCTGTTTATATATTCTGGAAAAGGTACAACCTCACCCATCAGATTGCCTGAAATTTAAAAATCCAAGAATACCTGGTGGTAGTGAAGGGCTATAGCAACAGGATCTCTCTCACACTGCTGGAAGGAGCATACACTGTCTTTGGAAACCTGTTTGTCATTATCTAGAAAGCCGAAGACATGCAGACTCTGAATCAGCAGTTCCATTTGTGCATTGTAAGTAATAGCCCAAACCTAGGAACAACTCAAATAATAACAAAAGAATAGATAAGTAGTAATGGTGTAATCATACCATAAGTATCATATAGCACGGAAACATGCAGCAAAGTGGTTGAATTTCACAAACATAATGTTGACTGTAAGAAGCTAAGCACAAAATACATATATACGACGGATTCTATTCAAATAAAGTTCAAAAAACAAAGGTGTAAACCATATTGTGTTGGTAGAAACATAAAGCAAGTTATTTTCATTCATATTCTCATATCTCTGTCCCCCCTCCCCATCCACATATTCATCCTTAGGGTGAATGGTAGTTTACCAAAATCTAGCCATAGGCCCTATTCATTCAGTGAATACTGGGGTGGTTACTATATACTAGGCATGTACTGCCCACAAGGTAAATATGTAGTCCCCATAAGGAGGGAAGTCTTATTTGGGGAGATACAAGCAAATATGAACTTAGGAAGCACTGTAACACATGTCACAATAGTTGTATTCATTAGTTGCTTTTAGGTTCTTTCCTCAGCCTTAGTATGTAACTTTTACCTGATAATAGAATACCCACCTGGCAACATTTTTTTTCTCATAATAACCATGATACAAGCATGTTTTATTGCTTACTGCTATGGGCTACTGAAGAGTAATGGCAATACAGTATCCTTTAGATTTAAAGCCCCACTGGTACCTAGGGTGAAGAAAGGTCATACTTGTACTGGAAACTACTCTGTGAGACAGGTCACCATTGAAGAATGTAGTAATGCTTAAAGAGTTGGTGGGCTACACTTTCTTCATTGATTGGATACCTCATAATGATGGAAAATTAAGTCATTTCTAGAGGTGACAACTCAGGATGGTTCACAAGTTAGACGTTTATTATAAGGAGAGTTAAAAGAACCCACGTTTGGGGATTTGAGAACTTATTTTTATTTGAAAATTATTTTTTAGTCAACAATAATATTTTAATATCATAACATAAAACTATGGAGTTACCTTGATTGTGGAAAAACAAGTTTCCACCCACTCCTTACTTATCAACATGTTTAGGTTCCAAAGAACAAGTCATTATGTGAAAACTGGCATTATGCTAAAATGGAGGATTTTGTTTTTCTGTTTTCAGACCATCCATTTGTCTGATTTTTTTAATTTAGAAAATCTGCTCATAAAAATAATAACTAAGATTTACTGATGTCATCACTGTGATGAGTCCATTTATGGCTTATTCCTCTGCAGAGACGGAGGCTTGGAGGAGACAAAGCTGGATAAAGCTGGTCTGTGTGACAGGAGATCCCAAGGCTTAACCACTTCACTTCCCTCCTGTGCTGGGTCAAAGCTTCCCTCAGGGAACCAGCTCCAGGCTCCACTCCCACCCCTGCAAGACCTGGTTCACCATCCTGGAGCCTGCTCTGGCTTCTGGGCTGAGGCTTGGGGCTTCCAGCGAAGGGCGCTGGCGCTGGCAGCTTGGCTTCACCTGGCCCCACAAACACGGAGACTTCAGGCCCAGTTTGGCTCACTTTGGAATGTCATTAAACTCCCATGCATTTCTTCCAAACACCCTCTCCCTTATCTCTCTATTTTCTCCTCCCAACCCTTCAGCAGTTTTGAGCCTCAGGGCCTTAGGCTGCATTAGAGCTGGGAACCCCCAACAGGCACCTGCAGGCTCGTTGTTACCTGCGCATCCGCCCGGAGGCTGTGACCACAGAGGAGGCTAGCTCCTCTAGGCAGCAGGACGCGGCACCCCTGCTGGCGGAGGCACGGGGCAGCATGGCCCAGCCTCTCGCAGGCCACCCAGAGACCCTCCTCAAGGGAGGGAAAGCCCCACAGCTGTTGCCAGCTTGCCCACCACCTCGTTAATGCGCAAAATAGTTGGATAGTAGATTTTTTTTTCACTATGGTAAATGCGAAATGTCAGATAACAAGATCATAAGTGAGAAGTAGGTGTATACAGATTCGTGCAATTACAAATGTTCAAATATGTATTTAAAACGCTTTGTAAGATGCCTTCAAAGATTGATTCTGTCACTGATTTTGGTAGGGGAAAAGAATGCAGCATTATTATTTAATCCTTTGCATCCTCATATTCTTTTAAGTACGTTATTAAAATTCTCTCATTTTATTTCCCTGGCTGATTTGTCAAAAGAAAAAAAGCTGCAGAAACACTTGTATAATGATAGTTAATATTTTTTCAACTCAGATGTACTGTATGCTTTGCTTTGCTTTTCTTCTCAAATTTGGTAATGATGTAGTTTCTAGTATAGAGATTGAGTTCATGTTTTTCAGTCTATTCTTGATAATACATGAGTAAAGAGCTGTATTGTAGACAATCCAAACAGAGGGGAAGAACAAAAGAAAAGGAAGAAAAACATTTGTGGCTCTGAAACACAGTTATTTTGCCTTTTAATTGTGTTTATATTCTACTTTACTGGCTTATTTGTTGAATAAATTTTTTGAATAAATTTGTATTAAAATTTATTAAATTATTGAATTTTTGGAACATTGAATAAATGAATGTTGATAGGAAGTCACCCTAGCATTTAAAATTCAGTGCAACTATGCTCCATGTAGTTTCTAAACCTTAGTTTTGTAGTAAATGAAATTAACGCTTAGCTTAGCTGCTCTCTAAGATTTCTTCTAGGTGCTGAGCATGCACAAGTCATATTTTAAAAGCCATTATTTACTCAGCAATTAATGTCAAATACTGTTTGAGCTTTATAATTTAGGGAATGGGATATACTTTACATTTATATTGAAGGTCTGAAAATTTAGATTTGTAATCCTAATGCTCAGTTTTTGTAACATCATCCATATACAAAGTATCCGATAACTTTAGATAATTTTCATTTATGTTATTGGGAAGTAAGACTTTGGAGATTAGATTTCTGAATGAGATTTGGCTGACATTCTTGGTTTTCTCATCTGACAGTTAAGGAATTTTCTGTGATTTTATCATTAACTGATTATCATAGGATCTTACCCTGCACTTATGTAATACTACTAAGTGGACATAAGACTGAAATACTGTTTTGTTTCATTTTACCATGGATTGCCTTGAATTTTTTTAAAAGTATGAAACTAGTGTTTCTGAGGCCCTGGTATATATGAACCATAAGAAATGATAATATGTTAAGTTCCATTGTCTAATATGGCTCACCAATGATTGTAAAGATATGACCTGTTATATTAGGAAAATGAAAAAAAAATTTATTTACATACCGACTTCATAGCTATATTGCTTTAGTGAACCATTTCTTGTGCTATGCTTCTAGAGCTGTGCTGTCCAGTATGGCAGCCACTAGCTACATTTGGCTATTGAGCAATTGAAATGTGGCCAGTCTGAATTGAGATGTAAATTCACTTTTGCGCAAGTAAATACGCTTGAATTTCAAAGATTTTGTACAAAGAATAGATGTAAAGTGTCTCATTAGTAATTTTTATATTAATTACATGTTGAAATGATATTTTGGATTTATTGGATTGAATAAATATATTACTAATTTTTTTTCACCTGTCCCTTTTTACCTTCTAAATATGGCTACTAGAAATTTTAAATTACATGTGGACTCATGTTTCTGTTGGATAGCACTGTTCTAGACTGTATGTTATATTTTATGTAAGTCAGATTTAGAAATAAATTCTTTCCATTCCTGTGTTCAGGATTAGAAAATCTATTCTAAAGCTAGTCATATATTCCAACACTTAAATGACATCTGTTCTATGTTAGATGTACACACAATGGAAGATATGTTTGACTATCAGTTGACTACTGATTGTAATGATGAAGTGTATATTAGTGTGCTTTATAATACAGGGAATAAGGAGAAATGAAACACAAACCATTAGGAATTGAAAAAGGGAACGTACTGCTGGACTATAGAAAATGCCATTAAGAAGACTAATACTAATATTTAGGAATTACATGTTGTGATCTAGAATTATGCTGTGTCCCAGGCTGTTTTCTTTGATAGTAACTGACTTCGAAAGCCAGTAATAGAAAAACATATTTAGTGGCTTCTAGGCTGAGAAAAAAAAAAAATTTATACTGATAGAATATTGCTTAGTTCCTGTTTTTTTTCTTCATATACAGAATTGTTACTTGTGAAACAAAGAGGAGCAAAATTTCACGTGGTATAAACTCCTAGAACACAGAGAGTTTCCTTAATCTCCTATATGATGCCAATGAGAATAATCTTTGATTGTCTCTTTTCCCCATCCCACTCCCATTGCCATGTTTGTTTGTTTTATTTTGTTTTGTTTTTCCAAAAAGACATATTTAACGTCCTGCTTAGGTTTATTTTCTACTTATTCACTAAATAAAGAATAACACTGTTGTGTTTTGTATTTGAAATTGTAAGGTACATTTCTTTTTTCTTTTATTTTTAATTTAACTCTTTGTTTTACAGATGAGGGCAGAAGTGCAGTTGACCAAGCAGGTGGTGCACAGATTGTAGTTGACCATTTAAGGTCCCTGTGCGGTAGAACAGATCCCGCCAATGAGAAGCTCTTGACTGTCTTTTGTGGCATGCTGATGAACTATAGCAATGAGAATGGTAAACAAAACTGAAAACTTGCTTTTATCTTTAAAAATCATCTTTATTATAGTGCAAAACAAAAATATTTAGAAAAAATGATTAATAAAAAAATTCTAAGTGGCATATAAAATTGATAATTATCCAGCATTAAAATACAATGTTTTAAAAATACAAAATGGTCTAATATACTAAATGGGACTAGTTTTTGAAAGGTTACCCTATATTAATCAGCACCCCCCCCCAAAAAAAAGCAATGGTATGGTTTAAGCTTTGCTATCAGTATTTTTTAATAAACAATATTAAAATACTTCATGTTGATTATATTAATTCCAAGAGTATCTTTTTAACACTCACACTGTCTATATAAGTAAAATTATTTTATCTGAATTATTAGTTTTACTTATTGGAAGAGTAAAAAAATCATTACTTTAAAAGCTGTCCTTAGAAAAATAAAGTTCAGAGTAATTGCAGATATCTGATTTTGGAAATTTAATAAATACTTGTAAAGAGTAGTTTCTTTTCTCTAAAACATTCTTAGAATCTAGCAACAAATGATAGGTTAACTATTATCAGATAGCCTATATGGTTGTTAATTGAGCATAAAAACAATATTAAGGCCTTTGCTGTACATTAACAAGTATAGTGTATCATTCATTCATTCATTCATTAATTCATTATCTTATATGAATTACTGCATGGATCAAAAACTCAAATTCCTGTAGGTGCCTGGTTAGCACAAATAAGTCTTTCTGTGGTTTGTTTCATAATGGCAGTTTAAGTTCTAGTCTTTTGACAGAGACACATTTTATTCGCATATTAAACGTGGTATGTTTTACTTCCATGTGTTCTAGAAACACATGGCCTTCTCAGCATACTTTCTATTTTTTCACTTTTGGTAGTTCTGGGTCCGAGTAATAATGAAAGATAATTGGAGCCTGGTGGAGCAGTGATTAAACATTCGGCTGCTAACCAAAAGGTTGGTAGTTCGAATCCACTAGCCTCTCTCTCCTCGGAAACCCTATGGGGCAGTTCTACTCCGTCTTACAGGGTTGCTGAGCATATTTTTTATTTTTTCACTTTTGGTAGTTGTGGGTCTGAGTAATAATGAAAAATAATTAGAAATACTTAAAACAGAAAAGAAGTAAACATAGCTGCTGACATTTGGCCTTGGTGTTAATGACAGTTGGGAGTAGTGAGGACTGTGGCAAATTGAAGAGTCCACCTCCCATTGAAAGGGGAGAGCTCCTGTTCTCTAGCCAATAGTTTCTATGTGACAATTTGGCCAAGTACTGCCAATCTTTTGATTTGAGGGAGTAAAAGCCAAAAATACAGCTTCTCATGTGCTATGTTCTAATTGCTAAATGTTGGATTACATTTGCTTTTTTAACATTGTATACAAGCTAAATAGAACATAGCTTCAGGCAGCATCCTGTCCAAGGGTCACCAGTTTGAAACCTCTAAATTAAAATTACCCATAATAATATAAAAAATAGTTTTTGTTCATCAGATGGTTTGCCTGTTAAACTTAAAACCACAACCAAACCCATTGCCTTTGAGTCGATTCTGATTCGTAAGTATTAAACTGATAACAAATGGTAGTCTTTATAGAGTTAATTACTTCTACTTTTCCTGCCCTCTGATGGAATTATTTTTGAAAAGAAAATGTCCTAAAGATGAATAGGAGAAACAAAAAGGAGAGTCTGGATAATCTACAAAATGAGTAACTAGTTCCTAAATAATTGAAATTTGACTCTAAAACACAGATACCTGACTTACATTAAGAAATCATTTGCCAGTTGTTTGTGTTGCTTCCTCTTCCTATCTATTTCAGTTGGGGTTGGACACCTGAGAAAGTAGGACAAGTTCTAAGTGGCAGAATGGTTTAGAAAGATGAATAAAAGAAACTAGTCATAAAGTTGTAGCAGCTGTAAGATATAAAGAATCAGTCTTGCTATGCATTTAAACTAGTTTGTCCTTTGAAGAAGCTGCTCAAAAATTTATACAAAATCATATCAAATGGCCAAATGGTTTTCAAAAGCATCTCTAATTCTAGGATAAAAAAAGTGTAAATACTGAGATGGTAATGATTAACAACACGCAAGGTACACAGTGTAAATGCATAGTACATTTCTTTGTTGAGAGAAGGTTTTTTTTCCTAGTGTGCAAGTATTCCCAAGGAATAACTTAGATACTTTGGAATGTTATATTAACTTTTCTCAGAACATTATTGGACCAGTAAAAAGTGTTTTTGTTCCATTATTCTAAAAGCTACAACTTGAATACAGCTTTCAAAACTTAATAATAAAATAGAAGTACTCTTCAGTATTTTAAAGAAGCAAATGCCAAACTTGTAACTCTTCTCTTCTTTCCTCTGCTGCCTTATTACATTCTGTCTTTGTTGAGGATCATAGTTGTGTGAAGTGTTCCTTTTTCTGCTTTATGTTCTTTAACATAAATTACATCCTTTGTTGTGTCTGCTTACTCTTTTCTTTAAAATCTATGTTTAAACACTTTCCAAATTAAATATTGGGTCTTTATTGACTTCATACCATTTGGTATTCATCCTGTGCACCTGAATGAGTCACTGAGACCAAAAAAAAAGAGATTTCTGAACTCAAGAGGCACGTTTTATTAGCAGTGATATATCAGGTTTCTTTTATGTGTATTATTTAATTTTGGTACACAAATCTCTGCTAGTGTATGAGTAGAATATTTGAATGTTAAATATCCCCTTTCTACTCCAGCAGAAACATTTACTCCGTTCTTGGTCCCAATAATTTAAGCCTTATTCATAGCTGCGGAGTTATTCTTTAGCTCCTTCGATACAGTTTTTTAAAATATGCAGATAAGAAAGTACTGAAAATGATCACAAAGTCCCACCAGCCATTTTCTGAAACAACATTTGCAAATTGATTGTCCTAAAAGTCCTAAGTATATTATAAGTAACGTACAGGTATAGTACAAGTATATTACAAGTTTCCTCATTGATTAAACAGTTAAGAGTTTTTCTACTCAGACTGGTGAAGTATAGAATATCTGAGTAGTGAAAGTTATAATTGGTTAGCCAGAGAACTTGGATCGATATTTTATAATTAAAATCATATTTAAATAGAATAAGGCAGAAATTTTTAAAACTCCTCTTAGTAAATAATCATTCCAAATTCATCCTTTTTGGAAAAGTGTACGTGTTTTTCACATGGATAAAAATCACTCTTCAATTCTCTGACTTTCCAAAATAGTCTGAATATTTAACAATTGTGGCTAGAGAAAAGCATGTTGATGTTTGAGTTTGAGGGAATGTGCTGAACTTCCTAAAGTTTTCTTCACCTAGTTATAACTTTAAAGTTTTAGTTTTTCTGTAAACAAGGGACTCAAACCTTTTATTTTAGGTGTTTTTTATCTCTTAAATTGTTCTGTAAACAAGGGATTCAAACTTTTATCTTAGATATGTTTTATTTTTTAAATGGTTCTATAAAGAAGGAACTCAAACCTTTTTAGATATTTTTTATCCCTTAAGTTTCTTGAATCTATTTTCTCCTAGCATTGATTACCCAGTGCCAAATCATTTCAGAGTGAAGACTGAAAATTTGTTCAGTTATCCGGCTGTTTTCAGACATAATAGTATTTTAGGACGTAGTAGGATTTTGGAAAGTATGTATTGATTCACTTTTCTGAACACTTAGCATCATCTAAAATTTTTTATTAACAAAATCAGTACTTGGAAGAAAAATAATTATTGTAATGCATTTTCTTTTAATAAAACTAGAAGCATTGTAAACTCTTGCCTGCTGCATTAGTTGATATTCCCTATTTACATAGATGGGCAGAGCCAAAAATGGCATTGAAAACATGCTACTAGTAATTGGTACCAGATCTGTGGTTAAAAATTTGCAGTTGGTGATCCACAAACTTGATATATCTGCATACTTGACAGTTAATTGCAAGTTTGACTAAAAGCAAACAGGTAATCTAAACAGTTACCTAAAGCAAAGCACTATAGACCAGAATAATTTAAAACCTTATTTACAAGTATATTGGTGGCTACCATTATTGTTATATTAAAAGTAACCATGATTAATAAATACCTCTTTGAAACCCTGTAATTGAAGGTTTAGATTTTTCTCTTGATATATCTGTAGTAGACATAAAACAGAGAGAAAAGTTTATTATAACTCTAAAAAAAGTTATAAATGATGAAAAACAGTAAAGCAGAGACTAAGGTTATTTGTTTTACAAAAGCTGCGCCATAAGAGAGAAAGGTAGAGGCAATAAACATGTCATCAGGAAAGGAAAAACTAGTTTCCTTCTAAAATTAACATATACAGTCTGTGACTGATTTCATCTGATCTTTATCATATATATCTACATATATATGTATCATATTTACATATACATGAACATATATGTAGTTTCTACAAACGAGCTGATTGGTTTTTCTCTAATATCTTGATAACTCCTTGTGTGACTGATTTCTACATCTGATCTGTATCATATATATCTACATAGATATATATATGTATCATATTTACATATACATAAACATATATGTAGTTTCTACAAACGAGCTGATTGATTTTTCTCTAATATCTTAATAACTCCTTGTTATCGAAATACTAATTTCTCTTTCTTTGTGGTACCTGGTGTACTGTCTCTGGGATACTCATGATAATTCCCATACTCATTTGCTGCACGGATAACTGAACTATAGTTGAAGGGTGACAATCTACGCTATTTAGGAAATGCAACTCCTAGGGTATGTTATTTAAGCATAACAACTGAATGTAAGTATTAAGCCCAATACTTACATTCAGTTATTTAAAATAGGCCTGTACTGTATTTTCTCTTCTCTAATTTAAGTCATTTAATATGTAATTAATTTTAGCTGCTACTTTTCATGCTTTCAGTTCAGCCAACAGCAACAATTTCACAGTTCTAATCATTTTATTCATTTTCCTAGTGAAGACAGTTCAGTGACTTAGTTTATTTGTTCTTCATACTTTAAATGGGAAGAATAGAAACTAATAAGGAATAATTCTAACTGAAAACACTTCAGCCTGAGTAAGCTACATACATATTCTTAACGCTTTTATAGTCTCTGTTATAGGTGAGAAAGAACAGTTTCCTAGATGTTATATTTTTTAATCTAGAAAAATGATTTGCTTTGTATGAGTGAGCAACTGTTTCTAAGGTTTACTTACTCTGGGTACAAGTTAATAACTCCATTTAGTTACTGAGTACTAAAACCTTACTGCTTAACTCAGAGGGAAAAAAAAATCAAAGTACAGTAAAACCTGTGAAAGCTGAAACCTGTGTAAGGTGGAAACCTGTAAGAGAAGGAAAACCCAAATATATCAGATATCTTCCACTAAATATTTTTCACTGAAAGAAGCGACAGAAAAGTTTTTTGCTCTGTCAAAGGTGGAAAACTTGCGAAACCCCCCGAAAAAGGTAATCCCGTCAAGTTCCGGCTGTCACAGATTTCACTGTCTATAGCTTATCTTTTTTTATCTTTGCAATTCATTGTATTTTTTATTAATGATATGAATTTTTTAATATTCTGTTTTCTGTTTATGAAGGCATAGGAAATATACTTTTAAGCTCACTTGTTTTTAAGGCTAGTAATCTTTAGTCTCTCTAATATGAAGTGCGCTAAGACTTTTATTGTGCAGTTGAGAAGTTATTAGGCTTTTTAAAAAATATTAACAAGATATAAATTCTTTATTTACTAACTGTTATTCTCTCTGTAAAAAGTTTCTTAATTTTTACTTTGTCCAGCAGAGCTTTTTACCAATTTGTTGAAACAGGTTACATTTGTGAAGTTCTGCTACAAATGACATTTTAAACAAACTGCTTTACTGAAAGAGAGCTGTTTTGTCTCTCCTGAGAATCCAGTCTGTTGAATTTGACCAGTTAGACTAGTTAGTGTTTAGCCATAATCATTCTGGATGATTATTATAATAATGCTGTTACTGAATGGGCAGCCTTAGAACTTGGTTTTTAGTAGAAGTGCACCAAACGCACATTTTAGTCTAGTTTCACATTGTCAAATATTGGAGTTAATATTCAGCTTTGGGCATTATAGAGTGAACTTCTGGATGCAAGAATAAATGAGAAATTTTATCACAAGAATGAAATTATTATTACAATTTCTTTGTTAATGATTTTAGTAGCCTAATATTTGAAGTTTGGCATTCTATTGCAGAAGTAATACTTTCTTACTATTGTCAGCTGTTAGATTGCTCCTGCAATTGTGATAGTACATTTGGCATTATGATACTGAATAGATGCCCGCTTTTAACTGAGGGAAATGGAGGAACAAAATATGTTTGGGATTCCTTGTTCTCTAACATGTTTTTCTTTTCTGTATTTGCTTTATGTCTGAATTGAAGATGATTGATTAATCATAGATGTTATTCAGTATTATTTTGGAGGTTTTTCCTCCATTGTAAAATTTTGATTTTCTACATTTTATTTTAATTCATTTTAATTCATCCTTACAAAATGTATAGAATTCCCAAATTGGACTGTTTTCTTGGAAGACTTATGGTCTGAATGGAATTAAGTAACTAAAAAAATTTTGAAAGTGTCTAACATTTAGTTTATGTTACAAATTATGAAGAGATTAGATAATCTAATCTCTTATTTTGTTGATGTATTTTTATATATGTATATACAGTTTTGCCATTATTAACTATTGAGGCATTTTAATATTACAGTAATAAATATGTGTTTGTATTTCAGTTTACTGATAAAATGTCACCATATGAAGCACATAAGGAGAGTTTCTCTGTACAAGAATACTTACCTATATTTGGAATGAATATTCAGATAGTAACAATAAATCTGACTTTCAAATGTCTGGTGTTTATACTAATGTTACTACATTAGTTAAAATATGATGGTATCCCCTGCAAGCACAAGATCAAGTACATGATCTAATCGTGCACAAGTATATAAATGCCAGAAAGGACACTGAAGTAAGCATTCTCCTGTTTGGCACTCTAAAAACTAAATGTAACCACCTGAGGTGAATTACAGATTTTTAGCTAAATATCAATGCATGCCCAATTTGAGCCACATAAAAAGTTCATTCAGAGAGAAACTACAAGCAGAAAATTCTCATGTGTAAATTAACTTTAATAAAAATGAATAAGTCTGTGTTCTAACTACAAGTAAAATCCAGTTAACACTGAACTGCTTATGTTGTATTGCGTATATTATATTGAAAAGTTTTTAAATTACTGTTTGAAAACCTGGGATATTAGCTGGATATTGGAAATCTTGTAGAGGTGTATCTTGTAATGTGTTTGGTATGTTGCAAATAACTTGTGTAATTTTAAAGTGTAAATAAAAACTAAATCAACAATGTTACAGGATAACTAGTAATGTTTATTTTTTTTTAAAGTCTATAAATCCTTTTGTAAAACAAAGAATTTTTATGTTTTTAAACACATATGTTTGTAAAATATACATGTTGGGATGTAAATTAACCTGGCATTTAGCTTAATTTGCTATACAGAAATTCAGATTTAAACTTATACTTCCTGTAGATGCTGGCCTTTATCTCAGCAGTGCCACATGAGAACCGAGACTGGAGTGCTTTCTCCCAGTAAGAGCTGTTTAAGCAGCAGCTGGCAGTAGTTCTTTTAACCTGAAAAGATCAGTTTCTTTCTGAGGTAAAAGCATAGTTTTCTTTAATCAGAGTAGACATACCTGGAAATTTTCTTTGTAGTATATTCATTATTACAAGAGTTGATCTGTAGTACATAATTTCACCTGAAGTTAAAGGAAAGTAGGGAAAAATTGGTAGATTAAGACATAATCACTCAAGGTGTCGTTTGATTAAGGACAGTAAATGGGTCGGCCTGTTAACAATAAACCATTTTTCTTACTGCTTGTGATTTTTGCTCAGGGTTTTTTGCTTGTTGTTGCAGTTGGTTTACATTATACCCATTCATGTAATTTTATCGTTTATGTCTAAAAGTTTTACAAGAAGGGAAATTTTGCCCTGTAGAGACTATCTCAGAACTCAGAAAGTTTTGAATTCTCTTTTCCTATTTTTTTGTTAACTTTTAGAAAACAAAAAATGTGTAAATATATTATTTTAAACCTTTTATATTTTTAATACTAATGAATTGTTATTCTCTTTCTTTTGGAAATTGCTCTGTGACACTGAAATGTATCACCTGGGGCTTAAATTAAAAGAATAAGTCCAAGACACACAATGCGTGTTTTGCTTAAAAATAATTGATTTAAAGTTAATTTTAAAGACCGTATATATCTCCAGTTTTCTATGCTCAGCACTAGGTTTAGAGTAAAAGTTCTTCATTTCCTGATCAATCAATAAAAATATAAGAAACTGAAAAGGAAGTCTTTACCTGTACCTGCACTTACCTTTTTTATAAAGTTTTTAACCACTAATCATCTCCTTGGTGGCTTATTTAAATCAGTTTTCAGTGTAATTATAGAGCTAAAAGTTGCTTAAACTCGCAAGCTCTGCTTCACTGTTACATAGTTTCTAATTTTCACATCTTTTTTGGTAAATTTAAATATACCTGTTGTCGTTGAGTTGCTTCTGACTCATAGCGACCCTATAGGACAAGGTAGAATTGCCCCATAGGGTTTCCAAGGAGCGGCTGGTGAATTCAAACTGCTGACTTTTTGGTCAGCAGCGGATCTCTTAATCGTTGTGCCTCCAGGGCTCCAGATAAGCCATTAACCAAGGGCAATTTTCTTCAGTCTGTTATTATGCCCAAATGATTTTTAGCCAGTTTGTATTAGAACTCTCATCATGACTTACATTTGCTTGTTTTCATTTTTTTCAGCTATGAATAACTCCTTTGACTGTAAATGGGATTTTTGTACAAGCCTATATTTATAAATAGAAATATTGTTCTGGATATACTCTGAATAGTGTACATACCATATATATATAATGTTGCAACTCTATTTTGAATTGTGTGTCTGTCTTAACCTTTGACACATTACATCATTAAGTTCTATTTACCAATAATCTTAATAACCTTATAACATTGTCTATAAGAGGATTTTCTTAGGAATGAGATAAATGTTTTATAATCTCTTAAGAAGTATATTGCTTTTAGTAATTGATCAACATAACTTCAACTGAGTTACTGGAATTCTCTGCATACTTTTCTGGGCCTATAGTCTATACCAATGTTTTAAACATTAAACTTAAAACTCAGGGGGAAAAAGTTCTTCAACTTTAGATCTTCTCTCCAGATCTCCATTCTTTGGAGTTTCCCTGAGTGTGACCTGAAGAACTTGGAACCATTGAAATTCAAATGTAGGTAGGTAAGTGTTCACACCAGCGCATGTGTTGATTGCCTTATATCTCTTTGTATACGCATCTGTATTGCACCCCCTCAGTGCTTTTCTTCCTCTTCCTCCCATAGATCATGTAGGGCCTGTGCCATCTTGATATTATGTAATTTTGTAATTCACTATTTTGGTCAGTATTTGTCTGTGATGTATGTCAGGAGCAATTTTTAAAGTCTTCAGACTTTTATGACATTGTGCTGTCTAAAGACTGTCTTTCACACATATAATTGTTTGCTGTGTATGGGCCTGGGTTGCATTTTTGTGAATTGTTGTGTTTGTTGAGCTCTGATAAACATTCCCCTGGAGTTGCTGGTATTTGTTGAGGATGTAAAAGTCTCAGTCTTGCTGTTGTTTCACTTACTCTTTCAAATGTATTTAGAGGATTAGAACTATTTCTGATTCTCCAGTTAGTCATTCATTTAAAAATCATATTCCCGATATCACTCACGATAGCATGGACGTCAGCTGTAATCCTTTTGAAGTCCATTTCTTTGGACAATAGGAGAAAGTGATCAAAATTAAACATTTGCTTCCAGTGATAAGGAGAACTAGTATCAGTTTGTACCGCACAAACAGGACTGCATCTTAATACAAAATAAATTTCTTAATGATAGTATACATAGTTGTAACTGAAATAGGTAAACAGATCCAATCATGGAATATTTTCCTAGGCTTAAGTGTAGAGTTCCTACTAAGACAAAATGAGATATTCAGGTGGTTTTTTATTGTAATTTCTCCCAAAATATCTGAGCACCAAAATCTAGGATACCTCCCATGCTTTTAGATTTTATTTCTTTCTTTCCTGTTATCACATCTGTCAAGAACTTCATCAGACTTCAGAATCTCTTCCATGTTTCTCTCTGTTTTTTTTTTTCAACCTCCGGTAAAAATTAGGCTATCCTCTAGGACAGCGGTTCTCAAACTTTTGGTCTCAAGACACTTTCATACTCTTAAAAATTATTGAAGACTTCAAAGAACTTTGTATATATATGAGTTATAGCTATTGACATTTACTGTATTTGAAATTGGAGAAATTATTTTAATTATTCAGTATTGCATTTTAAAATAATAATAAACGCATTATGTTAGCATAAAATAACATTTTTTTGTGAAAAATAACTAAATTTTCCAAAAATTTTCTGAGAACAAATGCATTTTGTTTTACTGTGAGTATGTGATGGTAAAAAATGTATAATGACTGCTAGTACAATTTGGTGCCACTGTCTTGATTCATGCTTAAGGCACCAGCAGTTTTACTTACCATAGGTTTAGGATCCTCAGTGCAAATGTCAAGACAGTTAAAAAAAAAAAAAAACGCAGGTAATATCCTGCCACTTTTTTGAAAATGGTTTTCGCTTTGTGAGCCTCTGAAAAGTTGTCAGGGACCCCCAGGGATCCATGGACCACACTTTGAGAACCACTGTTCTGTTTATCCAAGACATACAAATTTTTATCATCTTGTTTAAGTAGAACTTTTTTTCTCCTCTGGGCCTTCATTATCCAAGGAGAATGACTTGTCTTCAATAGGTATGAACAATGTAGAATTGAGTATAATTTTTGTTTTTGTTAGCATCATGGAAGGAGATAGAAAAGAAAGCACCTAAATGGTCCAAAATGAGCGTCCAATTGAATGACTACATATTTTTCTCTTTATTTGTGTGTGGTATGTGTGTTGTATGTGAGTATATAATTAATTTGGCTCCTGAGTAACTTTAAAACACATTTTCACAAAGTAACATGATTTTCATGAATTATGGCAATTCACACCATATGCCATTTGGCTGTGCTACTTTTTCTCCTGATCTGCCACAACATCAAATATTACTGTTTCAGTTTCTGTGCCAAAGATTGTATTAAGCTCTGTTCTGCAACATTTCTTAATATTTTGTCCCTCTTTTCCCTGGAACCAAAATTTGTAATATTTTAAAAATGGGACGTTTGTGGTAGAGAAGTCAAGTTAGGAGAACATGAAGAGTATTGTCTTCAAAGTGGCATTCCCCTGCTGGGTTATCTCTTTCACAAAATTTGTTAATCCTCTGATGTCCCTGGACTGTTGGATTTTTATAATTTGTACCAGCAGTACTGAGGGGGTGTGTGATGCTTACATATATGCAGACATATAGTGGAGTTTGACTCACACTCAATGCATGCGCTAGTGCTCACGCTTACATACCTAAAATTTAATAATTCAACAGCTCTGCAGTATTTGAAGAGGTAGTCAAAATAAATGAATAACCATATAAATAAGAATAGTGCTAAAGAACAAGGATCTGCAGGGGTGAATTAGTAATACAGAACTCTAGCTACTGGTAAGTAATCAAAATAATTTCTAACTTGGTCAGTTCTTTTGTGCATGATCATTATAAAATCTATAACCAGTAATACAAGTATTCTGCCAATATAATATTTAATACTATATCCTATAATATAATACAAATATTTTGCCTGTAAGATAAAGCAAGTATCATGAACCATTATTTGGTGAATTGTGTATTTAAGAAAAATATTTACCATCAAAAGCAGAAAAACAGATCATTTAATGGAGCACATTACATTCTTTTATTTTTATCTTTTTAGAACTTATGATTCCATTGCAAAATTTGAAGTTGTTTTTAGACTATTCAAACTCTAAATGCAACTTTCCTTTTTTCTCAGACCTATTTTTCATTCTTGTTTTGGTAATAGACCTCTTTCTAGTATAGATGTACCCCTATCTAACCAGGTAATTACACATAATTACTCACTCATCAGTTTTCAGGAGCAATAAGTTTCTGTTGGCTGTCTCTTCATACTTCACTCTAAAAGCAGAAAAATCAACTATAAAGACCACCAGACAAGTAATATCTGGCCTGTGAGGCAGCTCAACCCTGCCATAATTTTATTGTCTGATAATCCCCAAACAACCTCTTCATCTACAAGTTAACCATGAAAAGTGATAAGAAGATAAGTAGGAGAGAACTCTCTTAAAAGGGTGCATGCTATAAAGAGAATTGTCTCGTAAGAAACAGGATTTTGTCTTTAGATTCCTAATAGGTAATTTAAAAGAATTTGGAGAAAACTATTAGCTTGAAAATGGCATATAATTTTAAAGAGAAAAAAAATACTGAAAGAACATTCCTGTATCTTTGGATGAAGCAGTTATTGACAGTAATAGTGTTTTGCATAGACTTGTATTTATGTCTTTTTTCTTACCTTCAAGAAGCAATTCTTTTGGTTTTCATTTTGGTTTATTTCCCTTCAACTTTGCTGCAGGTATTTTATCATTGTCCATGAAGAACCATTGTGGAAATCCAAGGCCTGTTTAATACGTTAAAACCAATTAGTTGCTTAGAAAATGAAGGCAAGCAATGATGACAAGGCTATGTTGACCTCATTCTCTTCACCTCTCAAGCCAAATTTTCATTTCTTTCACTGAGAATATCTGTCAGTATAATTAAATAAAACTATGAATAGAAAAATATTTTAAGTAACTCGCTTTTTTCTTGTTAAAATTATATTCTTCCTAACAGTTATCAAAGAACTCTCTGCTTGCAAGTACTCTGAACCAATAATTTTTGTGTATTTATTATATACTTTTCATTCTTTGTTATGAAGAAACTTTTAAGGGATTCTAAGACTTTTTTCTCCTTTCTTGGTCTTTATTAAGCTTGCTTTTTTCCTATGCTTCTCATATACTCTGTGATTTCCTTTAATGCAAATATTACTTTGCCTAACTTTTTCATTTAAAAGCCAGTGATAATGTTTATTTATGCATTTTTAAAGCCTGATATAAAAGGTATCAGACCTTGTTTAAAAAAATAATAATGATTTGATAAATTGAATTGTTTTTATTTCTAAATTGCTTTGGGACGTTGAAAAGAGTCAAGACTCAACTCATTTTGAACTTTAAAATTTTCAAGATCATATGAATGGACTTCATTTACTGTAATTGAAATAGCACTGAGTTTGCTATTTCAAAATATTCTCAAAAAGGGAGACTAAGAGATGTTTCCTTCTTACTAATGTTCATTCGATATGTGAACTTTTTTTTTTCTATTTTACAGATTCCCTTCAAGCTCAGCTTATCAATATGGGTGTTATTCCTACCTTAGTGAAATTACTGGGCATCCACTGCCAAAATGCAGCTCTTACAGAAATGTGTCTTGTTGCATTTGGCAATTTAGCAGAACTTGGTAAGTCCTAGTCATGAACCACAAATGTTATTAACTTACTCATGCACTTAGAAATTTTCCTTTGGATGTTAAGAACCTGGAAATCCATATATCAAAAACTTGTTGCCATCGAGTCAATTCTGACACATGGTGACCCTGTAGGACAGAGTAGAACTGTCCATAGCGTTTCTAAGGCTGTAAATCTTTACAGAAGCAGACTGCCACATCTTTCTCCTGCGGAGCAGCTTGTGGGTTCGAACCACTGACCTTTCAGTTAGCAGCTGATTGCTTAACCACTGTGCCACTAGGGCACCTTGTGTTCATAATACATTGTTTATTATGGGGTTAGTGAAGCCAGATGGTGTTGATGGGGATAGTGAAACCAAATAAATCAGTTCTATTAATTAACCCCACTTGGTAAATAAAGGAATGAAAGCACTAGGACTCTAATTTTGGTTTTTCTAACTGAAAAGCCTATGCTCCTATGCAGTATACACTAAAGTTTTGATTTCAATACTTTACTTTTAATTAAGGGAATAAGGATTATTTATCAGAGTTAATTTTTAAAAGTTATTCATATTCCACGGTCTATTTCTTGGTATTTGTGTGTGTATGTCTTCTCTCCTCTTCAGCTTTTCTTCTTTTCCATACTAGTCTCTAACACAAGTTTTCTTTTCCATCATTTGAGTGAGACCAAGAATAAAAGAACATTTCTTTACTCTTTCACAAGGTTATTATTTTCCATTATTAAAATGAAATGTAGGCGTTTGTGTACAGTATATTTGATAGAAATAAGACAAATCCTATTATAGTACCACATTGATAGTTTATAACTTTGTAACAGAAACATAAACTTGATTGTTTCAAATCTGTCCTAATGTGCCTTCAGTTTTATCAAAGTCATACCATGCAAGTCATTTAATTTTACATTTCTGTATGAGTAGTCCTTAGAATGACACTATCCAGTACAATAGCCACCAGCTGTATATAGCTGTTGAGCACTGAAATATGGATAGTCCAAATTGAGATGTGTTTTAAGTATAAAATACACCCTGGTTTTCAAAGACCTAGTATGAAAAAAATAAAAAATACCTCACCAATATTTTTTATTTTGATTCCACGTTGAAATAATAATTTGAATATGTTGGACTAAATAAAATACATCATTAAAATTAATTTCTCCTGTTTCTTTTTATATGTATTTTTTTAGTGTGTTTACTAGAAAATTTAAAATTACATCTGTGATTCCCATTTGTGACTCTCAGTATATTTCTGTGGGACAGTGGTGCTCTAGAATATAAACTCTACAGCAAAGTCATTCTTCACTCTAAGGAGACCTCTTCTTTTTTAAAAAAAGTTTTAGGAGAGTATATAAAAAGCTAGGACTGATGAATTTTATCTCACCTTATCTTGAGAAAAAGCAAGCACCAAGCAAGGAAAAAGTAGTAGTCCTTGCTATATGAGAACTTACATAATTGCAGTTGCTCACTGAGGACCTTTTCATGGCTTTTATGTTTGTGTGCCTAAAGCTTGTAAATGTTCCAACTTCAGGAACTGAAGAACTGCTTAATCTCACAGGAAGAGTTGTTGGTTCACTCCACACCAATAAACTATAATCATCCATTTCTCAACTGAGAATCAAGGAGAAAGGATTAGTGATTATAACCATCTAATGGTGAAATGAGTATAAGAACAATTTTAAAGAAGGGTGACCTTGAGAGATTTTAGTCATAGGAGTCTTACTATAAAAGAGGGTCCTGGATCTGTACTAAACCTCACTTTACAGGGGCCCTGTGAGGTAAATAGGGTCCTAATCCTTATAGTTAATCCAGTGAATTAACTAAAAGAGCTTTATGTGCTTGCTTCTGAGGAAGAAGAATTAGGGAGAAGGGACTGGAAACTATGTAAGTATTAGAACTAAATAACTCTTTAAAGTAGATGCGTGTATAACTAATAAAAATACAACCTTAGAAAATGAGACTTCTTGCTGCATGGCCTGTTAAGAATCCATGACATTTAATTCGGATATTATGTCCAAATCATGCTTCATGCTGTCTTTTCTCTCTGTCCGCCTACAGGATTAGTACAGATTATTTTGTTCTTTAATTCCTGTACTAATCACGGTGCATTATTTCTTGTGCTGGCAAAGAGGGCCTGAGTTACATAGCAGCAGTGATTTTGTTTCAGTTTAATAAATGTTTGGAGGAATAAAATATGGATTGATAAGAGTGTTAACACTATTACTTTAAAGAAGAGTAAGAGCTTGTAACTAGATAAGTGATGATATCTGTCTACTTCACCTATGATTTTATGCTTCTGAAATTCATTTAAATTGAGGAATTGTCTGAAACAGAGGAGCAACTCAAAATGTACAGGAATTAAATCATCCCTATTTGGTTCAAATTAACCTCCTTTTAGGGTAGGGTGTATTAACAATTGCGGGGTATGATCTGCGAAGGTTTAGGTAGCTTATGGGAAAAGATCTCCGTTTTTTATGGCACTAAGGAATAATACTAAAGTATTGAAGTGGATTTTCATCATTTGGGCATAGATCTACTGGTGCATATACTGAAAGTAGTATAATCATAGAGTGAATCAAAACTGTATTGTGCCACATTAAGATTTATGTTTCTCCTTCCACTTTTAAAGTGGAGTTCACAACATTTCTTATCTGATAATTGACACTGAGATTCATCAAAGACTAGGGAGTAGAATCTAATTCTAGTATTCATTTATTTTTTCATTCAATCAATAAATTTATTTTGAACACTTGCTGTGTACCAGGCATTATACTGTGTTCTGTGTTTTGGTGGTTAAAGTGTAATAAACACTGTCCCTGCCCTCAAGGAGCCTATATTTTAGTAGGTGACATTGATATTTATTAACTGAATTTACAGTTATATTAAGCATATAATTACACATTATAGTAATTGGTAATCTGAGAAAGTAATGTGTTGTAGTAAAGGACTAAATTAGAGACATAGACTCTAGGTGAGAAAGAGCATTTTCAGACAGTCAGGATTTCAAAATACCTTCTATCCACCTTTTCTCAGGAAGGTCCTGGAGATTGTCTTCACCAAAACAAAACAAACGGAAGAGAAAGGACATAGATAACAGGGTATCTAACACAGTAAAATGGTAAAAGGATCCATCAAGATAATGATAATGGGGGATTCCAGGATATCAGCAGTGCCCCCAAACAGAGGGAGCAGCCAGTCTATATTGGATTAGGTCAGAATTCTCTGAGAGAAACTTATCCTAGAAAAATTAGTAGGATACCTGATGAGGCCAAAGAAATTCTGAGAATTGGAGAGAGTGGAATGGATTCCAGTCCTGTTTTGGGAGTTGATTGATAGACCTTGATGGCTCCCAGATTTCTACTGGTGCAGATAGATAGACAGATGGTGTAGTCATTTACAGAGTTAAGGAAGCCTTGAGGAGGAATGGATTTCACGGAAAAATCAAAATTCCATTTTGGGTATACTGAGTTTGGGATTCTAGAGAGAGATCCTAGTGGAGATGTTAAATGAGAATTAAATAAGTAGCCTGGAGTCCAGGGATATAATTATGTATCAACATATAGATGCTTTTTGATGATATGGAAGAGAGATTGCTTAGGGTGAGAATAAGTACTGAGAAGGTAAGAAAGCAAAGGACCAAGTCCCAAGGAACTAGAATTTATAGTGGTCTAGTGGAAAAGGAAACTGAGGGTTAGTTTAGAGATGGACCGAAACTAATTTGAAATGGGCATAGGGATGCATGTAAATTAAGAAAGTATACAATCTGTGAAGACAGTTCTGTCAAGAAATTTGTAAAGTGAACATAGATTGAGTGGTAGTTGAAGAAAGGAGTGGAGTAGAGGGAGTGTGTTTGTTTTGATATTGTTTAATGTGAGAAATACTAAAATATATTTAAATGCTGTTGGTGAGCCTTTAGAGTAAGGAGGAAAGGTTGGAGATGCTAAAGAAGCAAAAAGGAATGAGATCTCAAATACATGTGAAGAATCGGCCTTTAATAATAGGGATGCCAGGAACAGTGCAAAAGCATACCACTTTAATAATACTAAAGATAAGATAGGTCACATTTAATTCAGTCAAATAAAATGCAGTCTGTTGTAAGTAATTTTTTTCTTTGACTAAAAGCTTTGAAAGTATGAATTTATAATTTAGTACTTTTATTGTTGCTATGGTTACTATATGTTATACAAGTGAACTTTTTTTTTATACCCTTGAATATAATAGGGTCAGAACTTTTTCTCTAAAGCCTTAGATATTTTTCTGTTTCAAGGGCATTGTATTATGGATTCGATTGTTCCTATATTTATGAGTTATGGTACAAAATGACCAAACACTGAAAGTAATAGGAAACAATTTCTGAGTTTAATATTGTTTGCTTACTCTAAGTTTTCTATTTTGCAGAGTCGAGTAAAGAACAGTTTGCCAGTACAAACATTGCAGAAGAGCTGGTAAAACTCTTCAAGAAACAAATAGAACATGATAAGAGGGAGATGATTTTTGAAGTTCTTGCTCCATTGGCAGAAAATGGTGAGAAAGCAAATGAACATTTTGATAATTTTATCATGTTAGCTTTTTCAGATGCTTTTCTAATATTTTAATTACCACCTGTTTTACTCAAAACCTTCTTTGTTTTATTAATGATGTGATGAATTTTGAGTATCTCTTAACTTCAACTACGTTATCTACTCCATAGCTGTATCTACATTGACCAAAGCTACTTTCCAAGATCTTTTGATTTTAAAATGTTAGTCAGGATAGTTCTCTAGTTTTCACATTCCTGTGCCATGCAGAAAAAGGCAGCTGAGACACTGAACTGCATTTTTGTACCCTTGCAGGGATAAAAATTTGAGTGCTGGGCCTGCAAAGAGTGAGGACATTGGTGAAACTACTCCCTTCTTTGGGCCAGAAATCTTAAGGGATGCACCCTAGGAGTAAGAGTGAACCAGAATAACCAAGTTATCCCTTCGACTACATATAAGTCATATAAGTGGCCCAGATAATGTCAAACTGTGAGCATGGATTAAGATGATCTCAGATTGATACTGTCCCTAGGAACATAATAAAAGTAAACACAAATCCTCTTTGGAGAAAGATGACATCAGTTTAGGCCTCAAGGTTTCAAATATAGTATCTAACACATAATCAAAGAGGACCAGACATTGTAAGCAAGAAGCACCACAGCAAGTCTCCAGATACTGGAATTATCAGACATCGACTCAAAACAGGTATGGCGGTTATGTTCAAAGAGTTAAAAACAAGCTTGAAAATTTTAGAAGGAAACGAGAAGCCATATCAATTGGCATAGCAGATTTGAAAAAGAAATGGAAATTCCTGAACTGAAAAATACAATGAAAATTAAGAATCTAATGGATATGTTTAACAGCAGATTAGGTATCATTGAATTAGAGGACCACTGAACTGTAAGATACAGGTAGTCCCTGGATTACAATCGAGTTTCATTCCTAAGTCTGTCTTTAAGTCGAATTTGTACGTAAGTCAGAACAGTTAGGTACAGTTCACATCTAATGTCAGTTAGTCAAATGTTTGTCTTTGTGTATAGTATACAGTATACTTTTCTATGCATGAAAAACATTAAGGAAACACTTCTAGATACACTAAAACATCTTTAACATAATAATACAATAATAATAATGTTTTCATGTGTGTTGCAAAGTAGCACCTGTTTGTTATCATGAACCATTGTATATACCTCAAAATTTTAATATAATGGGCTTTACGGGGATTGATTTGCACTGTGGTTGTACATAAGTCGGATATTCATAACCCAAGGACTACCTGTAGGTTATAAAAAAATTCAGAATGAAGCGTAAAGAGAAAATAAAGAACCAGTATACATATAGAAGGATAAATGATACAGAGGATAAAGGGAGAAGCTCTCATATACTTTTTTTTTTTTTTTTTTTGAGTTCCGGGAGGAAGGAGACAGAAGAAAGGTTAAAGATAGTATTTGAAGAAATTATGAGCGACAGCTTATCAGAAATTATGGAAGATATAAAAAATTCAAGAAGCCCAATGAATCCAAACCATGATAAACAGAAAACAAATCCACATCTAGATACATCATACTGAAGTTGTAGAAAACCAGTGACAGAAATGGGGAAGTAGCCAGAAAAAAATAGATAGCCTTCAAAGGATCAACAATTAGACTGACTGCTAACATTTCAGCAGCAACACTGAAAGCCAGATGACAGCAGAACAATATCTTCTACAGACTTAAAGAAAATAAGTGTCAATCTAGAATTCTAAGCCCAATGCAAATATCCTTTAAAATGAGGGCATTTTCAGATAAAAGCTGGTAAAGTTCACCACCAGTATACCCTCACTAATAGAAATGATAAAGAGTGTTTCTCAGGTAGAAGGAAGATTATTCCAGATGGGAAGTTACAGATGCAGGGAAGAATACAAAGAAAAAAAAAATCCTAGTAAATATATAGGTAATTCTCATGAACACTGACTATATATAACTATAAAAATGATTTGAGATTTAGAATGTATATGTATGTAACTAAAAATATACCACAAAGTGAGTGTATAAATCATGGGGGAGGTAAAAGGAGTTAGAGTTCTAAGACACTCGTATTATATGGAAGAAGGTATTATTAGATTTTTATTATTCAGTGATTTCAACTTTTAGAGTGACTACTGAAATAATAAAAAAATAGTAACTACCAACTAATAGAAGGGTTAATGGGGGAAATTTTTTTTTAATATTCTGTCAATTCAAAAGAATACATGAGAAGAGAGAAAAAGGAACATGGAACAGGAGGACAAATAGAGCATTAAAAATATAGTAGATTTAAAACATAGTATTACAGTAATTGCATTAATTGTAAATGGCCTAAATGTTTTAGTTAGAAACTCAGTTGACTGGGTTTTAAAATACCAATTATACTTTTTAAAAGAGATACTTGTTAAATATAAGGAGAGATGAATGGATGGGAAAATATACCATTCAAACCTAAAGAAGTCTGAGATAGATTACTATTAGATAAAATAGACTTTAAGATGAAAAGAATTTACTAAAGATAAAAATATGACTTTATAATGATACAAAAGATAAAATAAATTATACATTATCTCAAAACATATGAAAAAATAAGTAATCAGAACTAAGAGGAAAAATAGACAAACCCACAAACATTGTGGGAGATTTTAATATACCTCTTGCGGTAATTTATAGAACAAGCTGAGGGAAAAACAATAAGCATGTAGAAAGTTGAACAACATGATTAAGAAAATTGATCTAATGGACATGTTTTAGAACATTGCAGCCAACTGCAGAGCCCTTTCTTTTCAAGTACACATGGAACGTTTAAAAACATTGACCATATACCTGGTATCAAAAAAGTTTCAACAAATTTGAAAGAATTGTAATCATACAGAGTATGGTCTCTGACCTAAGTGAATTATCTAGGGATCAGCAGTAAAATGATAACTAGGAAATCTTTGCATGTTTAGATATTAAGAAATACATTTCCAATACCTCATAGATCAAAAAACAAATCATAATGGAAATTAGAAAATTTCCTAATAATGAAAATATTATATATCAAATCTTATGTGAGGCAGATAAAGCCATACTTACAGTAAAATTCTTTACTTTAAATGCATATATTATAAAAGGAAAAAAACTAAAATCAATGAGTTCAGCATTTATCTCAGTAAGTTGGGGGAAAATAACATAAACCCAAAGAAAGTAGGAAGAAGGAAATAAAGAGCTGAAGTTGATAAAATAGAAAGCATGCAGTACAAATGTATAATAACCAAAGTTAAGTCTGAAAAGGGTAACAAAATTGGTAAACCCCTAGTAAGATTAATCAGAAAAAAGAGAGAGAGAGATGATGGCATAAATAACCAGTGCAAAAAAGAAATACAAAAGGAGACATCACAAATCTTATAGACATTCAGAGGATAATATGAACAATTTGGTGTTAATTTTAAAATACGAATGATAATGCACAGTTAGAAAAATATAACTTAAAATTGACACAAGAAGAAACAGAAAGTTGAGTAAATTTATTAAAGAGATAGTATCTATAATTAAAAACCTCCCCAGAAAGGAAACTTCAAGCCCAGGTAGGTTCACCAGTAAGTTTCACTTAACTTATAAAGTAGGAATAATACTAATCTTAAATTTTTCCAGAGAATAGGAAAAGCAGATATACTTCCTCATTTATTTTAATGAGACTAACATAACCTTTATACCATATCCCAACAAAAGCAGTACAAGAGTGAAAATTAAAGAACAGTCTCACCACGCACGTAGTTCCAAAATTTCCCAAAATATTTTAGCAAACCAAATCCATCACTATATTTAAAAATTAATCATCATAACCAAATTGGATTTATTATGGAAATGCAAAGTAGTTTAATATTCAAAATGCAGTCAGTATAATTCACCACACTAAAACATAAGGGGAAAAATCATATGATCATCTCAGATTCATAGAAGTATTTGATAAGATTAAATATGCATTAATGATTTCAAAGAACACTTAGCACAACCAGCGCTAGGAGAGAATGTCTTTAATCTGAAAAGGGTATATAACAGAAGCCTGTAGAAGACATTGTACTCAATGGTGAAACAAAAGCACTCGCTTTGAGATTAGGAATAACAGCAAGATCATTCCCATTTCTCTACAATATTACATTGTAAGAATTATTCAGTGTAGTAGAATAAGGAAAAAAAAGAGATAAGACAGAAATAAAACTGTTAGTATGATTGTGTATGTCAAAAATACAAAATAATCTCTATATCAATTTTTAGAATTAGAATTTAGATTGCTAGCCCCCCACAAGAATTGTACTTCTATATACTAGCAAAAAAACAAAACAAAACTGTTAGATAGTAAATTTTTTAAAATATACTTATCTAGTGCTCCTATAACAGAAATACTACAAGTGCATGGTTTTAGCAAACAGATATTTATTTTCTCACAGTTTAGGAAGCTAGAAGTCCAAATTTAAGTTGCTGGCTCTAGGGGAAGGCTTTCTGTCTTTGTCATCTCTGGAGGAAGGTCTTTGTCTCTTTGAGCTTCTACTTCTGGGTGATCTTCCTTAGGCTTGACATCTCTCTTCCTTCAGAGTATAGGATGTTCTCAGCTCAGGAAGCCTAGGTCCAAAGGTCGCGCTCTTCTTTCTCATTGGTAGTGAGGTCCCTCTCTCTCTGCTGGTTTTTCTCTCCTTTTATCTCTTGTAAGATAAAAGATGATGCAGGCCAAACTGAGGGAAACTCCTTACATTGGATCAGGGCTGTGACCTGAGTAAGGGTGTTGCATCCTACCCTAATCCTCTTTAACATAACCTAATCTTGCCTAACCACAGGCAGAGATCAGGATTTACGACACATACGAAAATTACATCAGATAACAAAATGGAAGACAACCACACAATACTGGGAATCATGGCCTAGCCAAGTTGACACATACCTTGGGGGACACAGTTCAATCCATGACAGTACTGTTTACTGTTGTATAAAAAATTAAATGTGTAAGAATGAACTAATAAAAGATGTACAATATTTCTGTAGAAAACTGTAGAACATCACTGAAAGAAATTTAAAAAGATCTAAATAAACGGAAAGTGGTATTATTTTTATAGATTGGTTATCTCGATGTTGTAATGATGCTAAGTCTCCCCATATTGATCTGTAGATTCAGTGCAATTCTAACCCAAATCCAAAAGGCCATGGATAGTCAAGATACTGTGAGAGGAACAAGGTGGCAGACCTGGTTTTACTGGATAACAGTAATAAAACTTAATTGTGTTGAAACTATAGTAACTAAGAGAGTATGGTATTGCTACAAGGATGGACAAGAAGACCAATAGAACAGAATAGATAGCCCAGAAACAAAGGAGTATATTAATAGATGCTTAATCTATTTTTTAAAAAAAAAAAAGACGTTACTGCAAAGCAATGGGAAAAGAGCAGTCTTTTAAAACATTAATGCTGGAAATATGAAAAAAATACAACTGGAAACACCCCTCTCCCATGTCATACTACATACAAAAATTAATTCCAGATAGATTATTGACCTGAATACTAGAGTTAAAACCAGAAAGCTGTCTTAAAAGATAAGATAGGAGAATTTGTTTATGGCTTGGCATACAGAAAGTTTTTGTAGGTCACAAAAGCTGAAACCATAAAGGAAAAGATTAATGAATTTGGTTGCTTCAAAAGTAAAAACTTCTGTTATTCAAAAGACATCATTAAGAGTGAAAAGTAAGACAGTGAGTGCAAGATGATATTTACAACATATATAACTCCCAGGGCTCATATGTACAATATATATAAAACTCTCACAAATCATTGAGAAAAATAGAGAAAACCCAGTGGAAAATGTGCAGAAGATTTGAGGACGCATATCTTAGGCTGGATTCTCTAGAGATGCAAAACCAGAAAAGTGTATAAATATAGAGAGATTTATATCAAAGAAACAGCTCACGCAATTATAGAGGCCGGAACGTCCCAAGTCCATGGATTAGGATACAGGCATCTCCTGATTCACATAGCTGCAGGGGCTGGCAAACCCAAGGTTGGAAAGCAGGACTCCACTCACAGGCTGTGAAGATCAACAAATCCCAGGATCGGCAGATAAGCTGATAGGTCAAGTCCCAAGAACTGGAGGCCAGACAAACAGGAGGTAGCCGTAGGATCCAGAGCAAGCAAAAAGCCAAAACGTCTGCTTATATTTGGATGCAGGCCACACCCCCAAGGAAATTCTCTTGCAACTGATTGGCTACTCACAGCAGACTCAGTTATGGGAATGATCACATATAAACCCTGAGAATCATGGGCCAGCCAAGTTGACACACAATCTTAACCATCACAATGCACTAAACAAAAGATAAAATCCAAATGGCTAATAAGTAAATGAAAATATGGTCAATCTCATTCAGAATCAGGGAACACAAAATATTCTTTAAATAGAAAACTAAAATAAAATATCACCGTATACCCACTGAAAAGTCTGGTAATAGTAAGTGTTGATGAGAGTGTGGAGCAGTGGGAATGCTCGTTAACCGCTGGTAGGAGTGTAGATTGATAGTATCTACTAAAGTTGAAGATACACATTCTCTATGATCCATCAGTTCCATTCCTAGGAATATACCAAAAAAGAAAGTGTGTACATGTAATAACCAAACACCCATATCCATCAACAGTAGAATAAGTAAATAAATTAGATATATTCATATAATGGGAAATATATAGCTTCAAAAAGGAATGAAGACAGCTATAACCAACAATATGGATAAATCTTATAAACATAATGTTGAAAGGAAAAAAGCTAAAACACTGAGTAATACACATTGTATGGTTCCATTTATATAGTGTTCCAAAAAAAAGTAAAACTAATCTGTAGTTTTTAGGAATGAATATTTATTTGGCAAAACAATAAAGAAAAGTAAGGAAAAGATTGCCATAAAGATCAGGGTAGTTATTCTGAGAGGGAGAAAGTGAAGGATTTAAAATGGGAAAGGTGAATGCACAGGGGGATGTCCTAGGCTGTTGGCAATAAATTTTTTGATTTAAGTGGTAGTTACATGGTTATTTGTTTTATAGTAACTGACCAAGCTTAACATGTATGTTTTAGGTACTTTTATGCATTTTTAGTTTTTTTTCACCATTTAAAAATACTTAAATTTATATGTGTATGTTTATATGTATGCGTGTATGTACATATAGCTATACAAACAGTAGCAACTGAGGTAGATGTCTCTGGGCAGAATGGTGTTGGTAGTTGTGTCCTGGGCTGTTTGCTTTGGCAGAATGCCTTGCTATTCCTACTAATTATGGCATTTTAATCCTCCCACGTATATGTGTAATTACAGTCAAACTGAGAAGAGAGATCTGCAAACTGTAATCTTTACACATTTTAAATTTTGTAAATACTTTAGGTCTTGTTCATTAGGGAGATGCTTGGTTTTTATCTCATTTGGTGGTTTGGCCAAATGAAAATTTTATCATAACTTTCAGTCATTTTTTTTGCCAGAAAATTACTTGTAACCTTCTTTGAATAGTTCAGATAACAATTTTTATTTTCACTTATTTCTGTTTTCTCCCGCACCACCTTAACCTTTAATCTGTTTTATAATTGTGCAGTGACTGAATGAGACTTTTGAAAACTTGCTTCTGGACTCGTCGTTAGCGTATCATTCTTGATGTTCATGATATGCAAAGGAGAGTAGTTCCAACATTTTAAGTTGGGATTTGTATAGTTCAAGATTTTTAGTAATTTTAAGGCTTTTACATCATGATTTTCAATACCAGTCACCACGTTTCTAGCCCTAGCATTCTGTAACCAAGGAAACGCCCTACTTTCAGCACAGCACAGTGCAAATGTACCTTTTCAAAAGATACTCCAGGTTGAATATTCTGTGTATCCTAAGATACTATTCAAAAGAAGATCAGTGGTCCTGGTGGTAGAAAAAAGCTGTCTTTATACTCAAAATTGCCTTAAACAGTCTAAATTAAAAAATATATGTATATCTAATATATTTGTTTCTTCCAAATGGCAAGCTGAAACTGCCATTGCTGTACATGTGTGCATATGCAGCTTAGGGATACCAAGGACTAAAATAAAATCCAACCAGAAAATAAAATTTAAATTAAAAAATTTCTGTGTAGCGTATGTATTCCTAAACAGTTTGCAATCAGCCTTTATACTAAGCAGTATCAAGTAGACACAGAGCATTTATGTAGACCAGTTTAGGTTAAAATACAAAGATAAATAAAATGTAATAGCTGCCCTAATGGGGGAGACAGATATGGATGTGAATATGAAAACTTCAGCAAAACAAGATGGTGGTGTGAACAGATATGATATCCGAACCCTTCCCACAAGAACACCAGTAGAAGCAGTAACTAGCACCCCATATTCAGCCCTGTTAAGAACTCTGAAATGGTGAACATAGAATAGCAACAAGGAATTGGAAACTGAAAAAGACGAGGATGAATCATACGATAGGAAAAGTGCTTCTTCCACCGCCTACCCCCATCCCGCTCCTGGAGTGATAGATGGACGGCTGCAGGGCACATTCTGTACCACCAGCCAATGCATGATCTCCTGTACAATGGGAAGATCCCCCAATCCCTGGCTCTGAAACTAGTAACACAGATCTTCTCAGTGGACTATTCAGAGTGTCCCCACCTCCTGCTCCCAGAGTGGCAGATGGCATCAGCAGACCGATAGTTGTTCCCACACCACCAGCCAAAACAGGACTCTCCTGTGCACTGATAGGGCCCTGCAGCCCTAGTCAACCGGTGGCTCTCCTGTGCATGGGGAAGGATCCTGATCTCTGGCTTTGAAATAAATAGAACAGATCTTGCTAGCAGACTGTTCTCAAAGTATATTCTGACCAGTCTGAAGGTGACTTTTGAGAGATGGAAACTGCGGTCTGGCCAGACTCGCATTCCTCACATTGTAATGAAGGGAGCAGTGACAAAGGACCGATGGCTATACCCATATACCGAGGGTGGTCTATTCAGTGTATGCTTTCCAGGCGTTCTGGGAGCTGCTAAAGGAACCCTTCACAGAGCAGGTGAGGGACCAGTAACCCAAAGATTAAAGGATATACCCCCACCAAGGGTGGATTGATCAGTGTGTTTTCGGATCTGTCTAGGAGCTTCTGAAAAACTGAAAGCTTGGTCTGGCCTGAGCTGGAGATACATAGGGAGGGAGAGGGAGCAGTAATCAAAGTCTGAAAATAATGCCCTTCTAAAAGTTTCTTGTAGAAATTTGTGCTGTCAAAAGCACCATATATTTGGAGAATTGAGAAAGCTAACACCTTGTAAAACTTGAATGTCTTGGATTCAACAAAAAATCACAAGGCATGCACACACACAAATGGAAATGATGTCCCATTCAAGTGAACAAGACGGGAGGAGAGAAATCTTATTTATGGGAACCCAAATAATGAATAAATTGAAGAATATAATACAACATTAAACAAGATTGAAATTCTAAAGGAAAATACAGGTCAGGAACTAAAGAAAATTAGGAAAACGATGGATGAACAAAATGAGAATATAAAAAAGGATAGACACTTAAACCAAACAGAAATATTGGAATTGAAAGATACAGTAACTGAAATGTTTAAAAAAAAAACCTCATTGGAAGGATTTAAAAATAGATTTGAACTGGCAGAAGAAAGATCAGTGATCTAGAGAACAAGGTAATTGAAATATGGAGACTGAGGAGCAGCAAGAGAGAAGGCGCAAGACTTCTGAGTATAGCCTTGTGGAAATGTGAGATATCATCAAGCGAGCAGATAGACTCATCATGAGAATACCAGGAGACAGTAGAGAAAAAAGGACAGAAAGAATATTTGAAGAGATAATGGCAGAAAACTTTCCAAATCTGACAAATGACATGAGTCTACAAACCCAGGAAGCTCAACAAACTCCAAGTAGGATAAACACAGAGAGCCATAGCGAGATACATTGTAATCAAGCTCTCAAAACTAAAGATAAAGAGAGGATCCTAAAAGCAGCAAAAGAGGAGGAAATACATACAAAGGGTCCCTAATAAGTTTAAGCAATAATTTCTCCTCAGCAACCTTGGAGGCCAGAAGGCAATGGAATGACATATTTAAAGTGTTGAAAGAATACCATATCTGGTGAAATTGTCCTTCAAGAATTAGGATGAAATTAAGACATTCCCAGATAAACAAAACTGAGAGTTCATATCCTAAAGGGAGTCCATCAGATGGGAAAGAAAGGACACTAGAAAGTAACTCAAAGCTGTACATAGAAAGAGACACCTCCATTAAAGGTAATTGAATGAGGGAAAGCATAAGGTCAAGTTTTAAAATATTTTTGCTCGATAATTTATTTGTTAGACCCTTCATGCTTTATGATGACAGGTGCTTAAAAAATAAGTATAAATTAATGTTATAGAGCACATGATGTATAAAGATGTAATAGGTGATAAAAACAACATTAATGGGAAAGGGGTGGAATGGTGTAGGTATAGAGTTTTTGTATGTTACTGAAGTTATCATTTTAAAACAGGCCATTATAAATATAAGATGTTAAATAGAACCATCACGGCAACCACAAAGAATTTTTTTTTTTTAAATACATACAAAAGGGAAGGAGAAAAAAATTTAACAAAAGTTGTCAGTATTTTAGGAAATAAGGGACAAAGAAAGTATAAGATATACACACACACACACACAGTAACAAAATAGCAAAAGTAAGTCCTTCCTTGTCAGTAATTACTGTGAATAAAAATTGAATAAATGTTCTGATCAAAAGTCAGAGAATGACAGAACAGATAAAAGAAAATGATCTAATATATTCTGTCTTCAAGAGGCACATCTTAGACAAAGGACATAAATAGGTTGAAAATTAAAGGATGGAAAAAATATTCCATGCAAATAGTAACGAGAAGAGATCTGCCATGGCTGTTTTAATATCAAACAAAATAGACATTTAGTAAAAATCTGTTACAAGAGACAGAGAAGGACATTATAATATGATAAAATGGTCAATTCATCAAGAATATATAACAGTTATATATGTACCTAATGTTCAAAACAAACCAAACCCATTGCCATTGAGTTGATTCCAATTAACAGTGACCCTGTAGGACAGAGTGGAACTGCCCTATAGGGTTTCCAAGGTTGAACTGCCGACTTTTTGTTTAGCAGCTGAGTTCTTAACCATAGTGCCACGAGGGCTTCTACTTAACATTAGAGGCTCAAAATATATAAATCAAACACTGACAGAATTTAAGAGAGAAATAGCTCTACAATAATAGTTGGAGACATGAGTATACCACTTTCAGTAACGGACAGAACATCTCAGAAGAAAATAAGGTTAATAGAGGAAATGAACAACACTAAACCAACTATACCAAACAGACAAATATAGAACATCCCACCCAACAACAGCACAGTATACATTGTTCTCCAGAGCACATGGATCATTCACCAGGATAGACCATGTGTTATGTCACAAAGTAAGTCTCAATAAATTTTAAAAAGATTGGAACATATAAAGTACATTCTTCAACCATTTCTCTTATTAGAAACTAATAGAAGAAAAACTGACAAAACCACAAATACATGGAAATTAAACACACTGTTAAACAACCAGTTCATCAAGGAAGAAATAAGAGAAATTGGAATATGCTTAGAGGCAAATGAAAATGAAAGCATAACATACCAAAACTTGCGGTATACAGTGAAGGCAATACTCAGAAGGAACTCCATAGCAATAAACACATTAAAAAAGAATAAAGATCTAAAATCAATAACCTAACCCTGCAACTTTGAGGAACTAGAAAAAGAAGAGCAAACCAACCCCAAAGCTATACCAGAAGAAGGGCAGAGATAGCTGAAGTAGAGAATGGAAAACCAATGAAATTGGAGGTTGGTTTTTTTGAAAAGTTCAAAAAAATTGACAAACCTGTAGCTAGATGGACAAAGAAAAAGAGAAGATACAAAGATCTAAAATCAGAATTGAAGGTGGGGACATTATGCCTGAACCTACAGAAACAAAAATGATCATGAAGAATACTATGAACAATTGTGCATCAAAAAATTAGATAACTTAGGTGAAATGGAAAAATTCCAAGAAACACATAAACTACCTACACTGACTCAAGAAGAAATAGCACATCTTAATAAACTCATAACAAGTGAACAGATTGAATCAGTAATCACACATCTCCCAAAAAAGAAGACCGTCAACCACATGGTTTCACTGGGGAATTCCGCCAAACATTTATAGAAGAAGTGACCCCAGTTCTTCTTAAATGGAGGAACACTTTCTAACTCATTTTGTGAGGCTAGCATTACCCAAGGAGCCCTGGTGGTGCAATGGTTAAGTGCTCAGCTGCTAACCAAAGGGTTGTCGGTTCAAACTCACCCAGCAGCTCTGCAGGAGGAAGACCTGTTGATCTACTCCCGTAAAGATTACAGGCTAGGAAACCTTATGGGAAAGTTCTACTCTGTCACATGGGGTCACTATGAATCAAAAGTCGATTTGATGGCACCTAACAACAACGATAGCATTATCTCAATACCAAAGCCAGATAAAGACACCACAAGAAAACTGCAGACCATTATCCCTTATGAATATAGATGACAGAATACCAGCAACTTGAATCTAAAAGCATCTTAAAAGGATTATACACTCTGATCAAGTGGAATTTATCCCAGGATTGCAAGGGTGGCTCAACATTAGAAAAATCAGTCATCGTAAACACACTACATTAATAAAGCAAAGGAAAAGAACCACACGATCATCTCAGTTGATGCAGGTAAGATATGTGACAAAATCCAGCATCCTTTCATGATAACACTTAGCAAGATAGGAATAGAAGGGGAATTCCTAGTCTGATAATGGACATTTTGAAAAACCCACTGCTAACATCACACTCAATGGGAAAAGACAGAGCTTTCCTGTTAAGTTCAGGAACAAGACAACGACGCCTACTCTCACCACTGTTATTTAGTACTGTACTGGAATCCCTAACAGAACAAGAAAAAGAAATAAAAGGTATCCAAATTGAGAAGAAAAAGTAAACCTATCTCTTTTCACTGATGTTATGAATCTGTGTATAGAAAGCCCTAAACAATCCATAAGAAAACTATTAGTTAATAAACTACTGTATTTTTACGCAGACAGTGTACACCTTCTACGTTTGTTTGCCAACTGCACCCTCCTCCCACGAGGTATTTTTGTAAGTGCTGCTATGCCAGTTTCTTCTACATGTTGCTGTAAAAAAAAAATAGTGTAGCATGCTTATAAAAATATGTTGCAGGGGGAGGACGCAGTTGGCAAACAAACGTAGAAGGTGAGCCTTATTTGCCTAAAAATATGGTAATTTATCAAAGTGGCATGATACAAGGTTAAAACATAAAAATCATTTGGGTTTCTAGATATCAGCAGTGAGCATTCTGAAAAGGAAGTTAAGGAAACAATCCATTTACAATAGCATCTGAAAGAATAAAATACACCAAAAAAACCAAACCTGTTGTCATCAAGTCAATTCCGACTCCTAGCAACCCTATAATAAAATACGTAGGAATAAGTTTAACCAAAGGAGTGAAAGACTTGTGCACTGGAAACTTTAAATCATTACTGAAGGAAATTAAAGAAGACCTAAATAAATGAAGCACATTCTGGGTTCATGGATTGGAAAACCAATTGTTAAGATGTCAGTGCTACCCAATGCATTCTCTAGATTCAATGCAGTCCCCATCAAAATTCCAAGAGCCATTTCTGGCTTTTGCAGAAACAGAAAGCCAGCCCTCAAATTTATATGAAACTGTAAGGGGCCCTCAATAGCAAAAGCAATCTTGAAGAACAAAGTAGAAAAACTCACACTTCCTGATCTCAAAACGTACTATACAGCTACAGTTACCAGAACAGTCTAGTACTGGTATAATGATAGACATATCGACAAATGGAATAGAATTGAGAATCTGGAAGTAAAACTGCAGACCTTTCGGTTAACAGTTGATCACTTTAACCACTGTGTATTCTCTTTAATAAGTGGTGCTGGGACAACTGTATTTCCATGTACAAAATAAAGCTGGACCCATGCCTTACACCATGTATGTAAATCAACTCAAAATTGGTCAAGGACCTAAATGTAAGAACTACAGCCATAAAACTCTTAGAAGAAATCATAGGGGTAATTCTTCAGGACTTAGTATTTAAAAATGGATTCTTAGATCTGACAGCAAAAGCATGAGCAACAAAAGACAAGGTAGGTAAATA
>NW_004444227.1:693458-694819 GCF_000243295.1 Trichechus manatus latirostris
AAAATGTATTACGTACATTGGAAAATTGCTCTGCCATAAAGAGAAATGAAGTCCTGATACATCCTATTACATGGATGAACCTTAAAAACCTTAAGTTTAGAGAAATTCGTTAGCCACAAAAGTACAAATAAAAATATCCCATTTATATTAAATATTGAAATATCTAGAATAGGTAGCCGATCATCCATCAGTTTGTTGTACCGTGGTGGCTTGCATATTGCTATGATGCTGGAAGCTATGTCCCCCAGTATTTCAAATACCATCAGAGTGCCACCCATAGTGGACAGGTTTCAGCGGAGCTTCCAGACAGAAACAGCCAAGGAAGAAAGTCCTGGCAATCTGCTGCTGAAAGTTAGCTAGTGAAAACCTTATGGATCACGACAAAATAGTGTCCAATATAGTGCTGGAAGATGAGCCCCCTAGATTGGAAGGCACTCAAAATACACAGTGGCCACATCAATGGAATCTAGCATACCAACAGTTGGGAAGATGGTGCAGGACTTGGCAATGTTTGGTTCTGTGGTACATGGATTGCCGTAAAATGGAGATGACTCGATGAGAGCTAACAACAACAGTAAGAATAGGCAGACGTATAAAGACCAAAGTTTATTTATTAGTGGTTACCACAGGTGAGAGGGAGAGGGGAAGGGAAGTCATAGCTTCTCTATAGGGTTAGGGAAATTTTGGAAATGGATAGTGGTGATGGTTGTGCAATATGATAAATGTAATTAATATCAGTGACTTGTACATTTTAAAAATGTAGAAATGGCAAATGACTTGTTACATATTTTATGTTTACCACAACAAAAAAAAGGTTAATGAAATTGGTGCTATGATGAAGAATATTCAAGATATGTCATAATAAAAAATTGATTTGATGTGCAAGAGGAGTTTGCTGTGAAGATAATTTTTTTTAAATATAATTCAAATGTAAATTGTCTCTAAAATTCCTTATTTTGTTGATTAGCCATCAAAGTTTCAAAGATTGTTTCCTTTCAGTTTTTATTATGGAATTTTCAAACATACACAAAAGTAGAATATAGTATAGTAAACCATCATGTACCCATCACTCAAGAAAGCTTTAAATTAATAAAAACCTGAAGCCCTTTTTAAAAACATGACTTTCAGAGTTTATAAAGTTACAGATTTATTAGCTGCCATGGAAGAATAACGTGCATACATACATGAATCCAAATATACTTGTGGTATAGATTGAAATTTATTAAGAGTGCTCTGTTTTTCAATAAGGAGCCCTGGTAACACAGTGATTAAAGCGCTTGACTGCTAACTGAAAGGTCAGCAATTCAAATCCACCAGTTCTACTCTGTCCTGTAGGGTCACTGTGAGTTAGAATCGACTCA
>NW_004444227.1:695407-696294 GCF_000243295.1 Trichechus manatus latirostris
ATGGTTTTACTACTTCTTGGAGGTGAGTAGTAGTCACCTGTAGTAGTCTATGCTAGCCAAGAACGTGCTAGTGAGATATTTGAAAATGTATTAAGTCTTTTCTGTAGACACTGTGCTAGGCATTTTCTCATTTTCCTATTATTTATTCTTGTTGTTGTGATGATTTTGAAACCTTAAACATATCGTATGGAAAAAAGTAGAGATAATGAAACTCAAAAAGAGGAGTCTTTGCTGTCTTCCAATCTGTGAAGAGCTGTCATATGTAGGAGACAGCTGTGGCACCAAAGGACCAACCTAGGACTAATGGAAATTACAGCCAGGCACAAGTTTTGCATAACAGAAGGAAAGCTTTCTGCTGATGAGCACGGAGAGGTTGAGGGGGATTGCTGTGTGCAAGAGAGGAGGCTAATTTTTTATTCAGGTAGCAACTAGATGGCTGCTTGTCAGAGCATCCAGTGTGACTTGAACTAGAAAAATTCTAAATTCTGTTGTCTGATCTTTACTAAAGTTCATTATAAATAGAACTATTATTTTTCTCCTTATGAATTTGTGGTATATAAGGAGGTATGTAGTTTCCCAGTTGGATATTGATTTAGAAACGGTGATTTGTTACTCCTAATTATTTTTCTCTTGTTTAACTATTTGTTTCGTTTACCTCCAGATGAATCCATGCAGAAATTATTTGAAGGAGGAAAAGGCAATGTGTTTCAAAAGGTGCTTTCTTGGCTTCCATCCAACAACCACCAGCTTCAGCTTGCTGGAGCATTGGCAATCGCAAATTTTGCCAGAAATGGTAATTGTATTAGTTCATTCTGTTTAAATCAAATATTCTATATTGTTTGGTTGTTTTTTGCTTTGACATCACATGTACTAAAACTGGAACAGTT
>NW_004444227.1:697198-698203 GCF_000243295.1 Trichechus manatus latirostris
CTATTAGTGGACTTTTTAAGCATTGTGGTTTCTACTTATTCATCCTCTGGCATATCATCAGGCTCTAAGCTAGGGATTTCTGATTTTTAAAATTTTATCTATTTTAATAATGTTTATGATTAGACATCTTTCTCACTCAAGTAAACAGAAAAATCTGTAAATTTAATGGGACAAAGCAATGGAATTAACTCTCTCTATAGCTTCATTTTCTCTAATGTAGATAATGGGTAGGAGCCAGTACTATAAAATATTTATAGACATTTTTAGAGGAGTATTTAAAAAAGTGCTTTGTTTTGTTCAGATGGAAATTGTATCCATATGGTAGACAGTGGAATTGTAGAAAAACTTATGGATCTACTGGACAGACATGTAGAAGATGGAAATGTAACGGTACAGCACGCAGCACTGAGTGCTCTCAGAAACCTGGCCATTCCAGGTAAGGCTGAAAGTAGGAGACAGCTATGTAGGCAATAAAATCTATTGTTTTGGGAAGATATTTACTGTATGTAAATATTAGTTGACCTGCTATAACCAAGAAAAAGAAGTCTTCAAATTATTCACATTTTTGCTACGAATAACTGGAGATCATGTGTTAGATAAATTTTCTTAGACTATACGAACATAGTCTTTGTTCACATCATTCGTATATTCTATTTTATTACCTTTTGTGAACTCTTGGATTTTCATCATTTTGATTTAAGCTTTTTTAAGCATCTTCAGTTGATACAGTAGCATCAGTTAGCATTGTCCCATAAAGAATGATTTTTTAAGCTTTTTTTCCTACAAGCAAACATACAACTTTTTAAAATTGCTTTAATGTGTCTTTCTGAATTAAAGGCTTTTGAGCCATGCAATCACATTATCATGGGAAATAATACAGAAGATAGTTAAAACTATTCGTTTATTCTAACTCCTAAATATAAATTTCTGATTAGGTATATAACTATATTAAGATTCAATCCGTATGAATTCAGTTTGGTTCATACTGCAGATTAATACTATTTA
>NW_004444227.1:700385-701517 GCF_000243295.1 Trichechus manatus latirostris
GTTAAGTTAGTGGAGCGTTTGGTGGAATGGTGTGAAGCCAAAGACCATGCTGGTGTGATGGGGGAGTCAAACAGACTGCTGTCTGCCCTTATACGACACAGTAAATCAAAAGTAAGTTCCAGAGAAACTGGTCACTAGTAAACATTGAGTAACCTTTTTGGAAAACCCAACACCCTAGATTGTACATCATAAGCTTGCATTTTTATGTATGTATGTATATTGTTCAAAGTGATTCCATGGAGAAACCATAATTATTTGTGTTTGTCAAATGCCTACCAAAGAGGGAAATACATTAATCAATGATTGTGAAAAAAGAAAAAAAAGATTAAAGATTGAGCTTTTTAATTTAGTTCTGTTCCATAACATGAATTGACACAGTGGCTTGCAATGATGAGCTCAAACATAGTAACAATTCTGAGGATGGTGCAGGACCGACTGGGCAACATTTCCTTCTGTTATACATAAGGTCACTATGAGTCAGAGGGGCCTGGACAGCACCTAACAACAACAAATTCCGTAATAATTAAGAGTAAGGCTTTGGAATCAGACAGAGATGGGTTCACATTTTATCTCTACTGTTTACTTGGTCAAGTCACTTTGTATCTCAGTATCTTAATAATAAAACTGGAAAGATAATATCTGCCTGAAAGTGTTTTGAGAGGATTCAATCATGTATTGAATCCTTGAGGAGGATTCAATCATGTATTGAATCCTGAGATCATGTATACAAAGTGTTCAGCTGGTGCTTGACACATGGTAAGCACTATATGGTCTGTATTTTGTGTGAGCTTTGGATTAAAACCATTACTTTTCTTACCCTTTTAAAATTTAAATTATTGTTAAATTTGACAAACATTAAAGTGGAATTGATGATTCCTTTTGAATAGCAATTCTCAGAGTATGTTCCATTAAATAATAATCCCAATAAATGTTCTACAAAGAAAAAGGGTTTAACATGAGTTAGGGAAATAGTGCCTTCTCTCTCCTGCCGTTAGGATTCACAGCACACTTTAGTACTCCTCCAAATAAACCTCCCTAACTACTTAATCCACTGACTCAAGCTATTTGACCAAGCTGTTTATCTCACTTTTTTTTCCCCCCATACAAAAATGTATATATACCTTGTTAGGTG
>NW_004444227.1:709652-722230 GCF_000243295.1 Trichechus manatus latirostris
TGCCTTGGAGAGTCCAAAGCTGTAGGCACCATGAGAAATAGGAGGAGACAGAGTTTGCATTTAAGTTCTGCTCAAGTCCATTTGTGTGTGTGTGTGTGTGTGTGTGTGTGTGTGTGTGTGTGTGTGTTTCAGTTCTCATATTTGCCAGGTCCAACCAAGGGGTAAAAGCTACCAAAACAAACAAAAAAATAAAAATAAATTTACTCATAGCATTTGGAGAACAACTACCTGGTACTGATAGAAAATTTTAAAAGAAGAACATTTTTTATTTCGTATTTTGTTGATCCTGTGGCAAGCCACATTTGGGGCAGTGACATTTTTCTTTGGCTTTGGTAGCTTCTGGGACTCTATTCCTTGCACTGGATATGAACTGCAATGGTCTTTTCCACTTAGGCAATTTAAGTTGTCATCTTTTAATGAATTTATTTAAAGATGAAACCTTTTTCATCTGGGAAGAGAAAACATTTATGGTTAAATGTAATGATTCATACAGGATACTGTCAGAAAACCACCCAACAGTAAATTAGCTGATTATAATGCAGTTTCTTTACATTCAAAATTAAACTTTATAATTCTGTGATATTTATTATTGTAGGATGTAATTAAAACCATTGTACAGAGTGGTGGCATCAAGCATCTAGTTACCATGGCAACTAGTGAACATGTAATAATGCAAAATGAAGCCCTTGTTGCTTTGGCACTAATAGCAGCTTTAGAATTGGGTAAGTACCCCAGTGACAAACTTATTTTCTCCTATTTTTATCTGGATAAAAAGAAGCACAGGAATGAAATAGAAGTCAGACAGAATCTTGATTGGAAGCATTTTGCCAGTATATATCTGCACCTTTACCTGCGTATATGGAAAATCAAACTCCATATAGTTGTTACCACAGCTGTTTCTTTTGGTTGTGCTTTTGGCAACATTTTAAGGGCAGTGCGTTAAGGTTAGTTTAACTTTCAAATATTACCTTAGGTTATAGCCACTTACTTTTAAGACTACATGGAGGTACAGAAAATATTTTCAGTAGGCTTCATGGAGAAATGAAACTGTTAGAGTTCAATAACAAGTATAGCAATCTGTTATTATTCCAGTGACTCAGCCCTTTTCTTCCATCTCAGCTTGCTGTCTCTACTACTGATTGTCTCCTCTAATCTCTCTTTTCCTGTCACCATGGTTCCTGTTGCTTTGTAGCATTGCCTTCACTCTGAATTCTCATCTTTTGTGTTATTCTTTTGTGTATTTTGCATTCAGAACTCCCCAGAAGCAGAGCCTAATTGATTCAGTTAGTTTCTGTCTAACAGAGCATTCCTGTTGGGCAAAATTCTTCATGAGACGTTAGCTCTTAAGCGTCTAGCCTCTGGATGGCAACCCTTGACTCAGAAACCAGTCTCTGAAACAGATGGTTAAGACCTAAGGTCACTTTACACAAAGGGGGACTGTAGACTTGGTGTAGGCGGTGTCCTGTTTGGTTTGAAGCTGTTTCACTAAATACTGTAACTGCTCACCTCTTAATTCCCACTGATGATTTATGTCCATAATTCTCAAACTGGGACAAGCAGACTCATCCTAGGAAGGTAAACATGGTACATCTTCCTCCAGTGTCAGATTTACTCAGATCTGAGGTATGAAAGATGGGAATTTCTGTCTTCTTAAAGAGTTTTACATTTTAAAGTAATTTATAATTTTTAAAAAATCATAGAAATACTGTAAGTAGGATATAAAATTTGCTTGGATATTAAAGATAAAATAGAAGACTTCAAGAACATTTATACTTGCTCACAGTGACTTTGATGTTGTAGTTAGAGATGCTTTGGTGGCACTGGTCTGTATGACTCCTTGGGAGATCGGTTCTAGTCCTAGCCTAGTCTATGGTTTCCATCTCCCACGTGATTTGGGTACATTGTGCAAGTTAATCTAGAAGTCCAGACACCTTTAAGGGGAAGTCTGTGAAAGGGTTCGAATCAGTGAGGACATTTAATACCAATCTGGAAACATGGTCTGATTTTAAATGGCTTAAAGTGATGGATCTATTTCAGAATATTCTTGACTTCCCATCCTGGGATGAATCTGGTTTTGTGCCCTTCATTACTGGTATCTTCCAAACAAGCTGTAATTTCATCATCTTGCAAATAGCTGAGCATTTTGCCTAGGTCACTTTACCATAAAACTATATAAAATGGCAGTGCATCTTTATATCCTTTTTAATATACATCATATTTTGAAAACTGTATTTCTCCAACTTTGTATCCTTACTGGCTGTTTGATTAAGGAGCTGTTATAATTGTTTTCTAGGATAATAGTATAAAATTATCCTACGAATTATAAAAATACATATTATAAAAATACAGTAGTATATTTTTAAGAGTCGTTATCTTTTATGTGTATGTGATAATTATAGAGTAACATGCAATTGTAAAAAATAAGAGAACTCCCTTGTACCCTTTGCTCAGTTTCTCCCAGTGGAACATCTTACAAAGCTATAGTATAATACCACATCCATGATATTGATATGGTCCATCCATCAATCTTACTCAGATTACTCCCAGTTTTACTTGTATTCATTTGTGTGTGTGATAAGTTACATATAGTGTCGTCACCTGTGTTGGTTCATGTGTCTCCCACCACAATCCAGATACTGAAAAGTTCCAACTCCACAAGGATCCCTTGTGCTGCTCTTTTATAACCACACCCACCTCCCTCCCACCCTCATTCTCCACTCTGTCCCTAACCCCTGGCAACTACTGATCTGTTCATCATTACTGAAATTTTGTTTTTTCAAAAATATTATATAAATGGAATCATATAGTATGTAACCTTTTGGGATTGACTTTTTTTGCTCAGCATGATAACCTGGAGAATCATCCAAGTTGTTTTGTGTATTAATAGTTCATTCCTTTTTATGGCTGAGTAGTCTTTTAAGGTTTGTACCACCAGTTGTTTAACTAGTCACTTGTTGAAGGATAGTTGGACTGATTCCAGTTTTGGGCTCCTAAAAATAAAGCTGCTATGAACATTCATGTACAGGTTTTTGCATGAACATAAATTTTCATTTCTCTGGGATAAATGCCCAGAAGTACACTTACTGGTATGTATCACAGTTGAATTTTTTTCTTTTTTTTTTTAAAAAGAAACTGTCTGTTTTCCAGAGTGGCTATACATTTTACATTCCCACCAGAGTGCATGAGTGATCTTTCTCCACATCCTCACCAGCATATGGTGTTGTCACTATTTTTTATTTTAGCCATTTTGAGAGCTGTGTAGTGATAGCTCATTGTGGTTTTAATTTGCATTTCCCTAATGGCTAATGATGTTTAACATCTTTTTATGTGCTTATTTGGTGTCTATATATATTCTTTGGTGAAATGTCTATCATGTCTTTTACCCATTTTCTAATTGGATTTTTTTTTTTTTTACTATTGAGCTTTGAGAGTTTTTTTATATATATTCTAGATACTAGTCATTTGTTGGATATGCAGTTTACAAATATTTTCTCCCAGTCTGTAGATTGTCTTTTCATCCTTTTCACGTGGGCTTTTGTTGTTATTGTTGTTTGCTGTCAAGTTGATTCCGATACACAGTGACCCTATAGGACAGAGTAGAACTACGCCATAGGGTTTCCTAGGCTGTAATCTTTACAGGAGCAGATCACTCAGTCTTTTCTCCAGTGGAGCCACTGGGTGGATTCAGACTGCTATCCTTTTGGTTAGCAGCTGAGTGCTTAACTATGGTGCCGCCAGGGCTTCTTACATGGGCATTTACAGAGCAATTTTTTATTTAAATTTTGATGAGGTCCAGTTTATTATTATTTCCTTTTATGGATTGTGGTTTTGGTGTCAACTCTAAGAATTCTATGCTTAGTCCTAAGTCATAAAGAGATGTTTATGGCCCTCTGCTTTCCTAAAGATTACAGCCTTGGAAACCCGATCGGGCCATTCTCTTCTCTCCTGTAGGGTTGCTATGAATCAGAATTGACTCGACAGCAATGGATTTAGGTCCCAAAGATTTTTGTTTTTTGTTTTTTTTAATTTTACTGTGCTTTAGGTGAAAGTTTATAGCTCAGATTAGTTTCTTATTCAAAAATTTATGCACAGATTGTTTTGTGACATTGGTTGCAATCCCTGCAATGTGTCAGCACTCTCCTGCTTTCCACCCCAGGTTCTCCGTGTGTGTTTGTCCAGTTTTCCTGTCTCTTGCTGCCTTCTTGTCTTTGCTTTTGGGCAGGTGTTGTCCATTTGGTCTCGTATACTTGACTGAACTAAGAAGCATGTTCCTCATGTGTGTTACCATTTGTTTTATAGGCCTGTCTAATCTTTGAAAAGTAGGCTTCGTGAGTGGTTTCATTTCTGAGTTAGGAGAGTGTCCATAGTCTCAGGGATTCCTCCAAGTCTCTGCAGACCTGTAAGTCTGGTCTTCTTTCGTGAATTTGAATTTTGTTCTACATTTTTTCTCCTGCTCTGTCCAGGACCCTCTCTTGTGATCCCTGTCAGAGAGGTCAGTGGTATCTATTTTTTGTTTTTTCTTCAAAAAGGTTTATCATTTTATGTTTCGCATTTAAGCCTGTGATCCATTTTGAGTTAATTTTTGTATAAGGTACGAGGTTTAGGTCAGGATTCTTATTTTTGCCTATGGATGTCTAATTGCTCCATCACCGTTTGTTGAAAAGACGTATCTTTTCTCCACAGAATCAATTTTGCACCTGTGTCAAAAATCATTTGAGCATATTTGTGTGGGTCTTTTTCTGGGTCTTCTGTTCCATTGATCTATGTGTGTATCCCTCTGCCAATACACACTGCCTTGATTAATGTAACTATATAGTAAGCCTTAATATGTTGTGAGGTGCCATAAAGTTGGTCCCCGATTCATGGTGACCCCATGCACAATTGAAACAAAATGCTTTTCGGTCCTCCACTGTCCCCATGATCAGTTGTGGATCGGACTGTGGTGATCCATGCAGTTTTCATTGGCTGGTTTTCAGAAATAAATTGCCAGGCCTTACTTCCTAGTCTGTCTTAGTCTGGAAGCTCCACTGATACCTATTCAGCATCATAGTAATGTGCAAGCCTCCACTGACAGATGGGTGGCAGCTGCACGTGAGGTGTATTGGCTGGGAACTGAACGCGGGTCTCCCACATGGAAGACGAGAATTCTACCACTGAACCACCATTGCTCGCACAAGCTTTACTATAGGGTAGAGTAATTCCTTCCACTTTCTTCTTCTTTGTCAAGATTGTTTTAGTTATTTTAGGGCCTGTGCCTTTCCATATAAGTTTTAGAACAAGCTTGTCTGTGTCTACAGAAAACTGCTGGAATTTTGATAGGAATTGTATTAAGAGTCCTTATATTTTAAAGATACATACTTATGTTTATGGATGAAATGACCTGATTTATAGGATTTTCTCCTAAATTATTTGGGATGGATGAGAATGAGTGGATGAGAGTAGAGATGGATTAAAGAACATTGGCCATAATAATTCTTGAAGATGGTGATAGGTACATAGGGTATCACTTATACCATCTTTTCTGTTTTTGTGTATGTTTAATGCTTTCCATAATAAATTTTAATTGCCTCATATTAAAAGCACTGTTGTAATGTTGAATATTAAGCCCAAACTCCTGAAATGTCTGCTGATATCTAGTTCTACTGTTTTCACAAGGTCTGAATTTAATAGTATATATCTAAGTCATTGTTGTTTTCAGTCCCTTTTGGAAAGTTTTCACATGGTCACTTTTTAGAAAAGGAGCAGTGTTTAGCTAGATTGTACCAGGTTCACACACGTTGATTATAACTTATACTTCATTTGTTTCTTATTCCAGGCACTGCTGAGAAAGATCTAGAAAGTGCTAAACTTGTACAGATTTTACACAGACTGCTAGCAGATGAGAGAAGTGCTCCTGAAATCAAATATAATTCCATGGTCCTGATCTGTGCTGTCATGGGATCTGGTAAGTATTTTCCATCAACATACGGTTGACATTAAACATAGAATAATATAGTGAACCCTGGGAGAGCTGGAACTCGACGGTACTGCCTTGTTTTTCTGGGTCTCATAAGTTTTCCGCCTTTGACAGGGTGCAGTCTTACCACTTTTCTGTCATAGTAAATGGTGGCTTTGGGTTTTGAGTGCATTAGAAGTTAGTTAATGGAAAATAGAGAATTACTTTTACACTGAAAATATTCACAGAAGATTCTTACTATGATTATAAAGAACAAGTTCTGGTTTTGTATGTATGATATTAACTAAAGAATTTGTTCTAGAAATCATTGGCATATCTCGGTATATGTTTCATGGACACTTGAATGTGTATTCTGCTGTTGTTGGGTGTAGTGTTCTGTAAATTTCGATTGGATCCTGTTGGTTGGTGGTGGTGTTCTTCTGTATCCTTTCTGGGTTATCTGATTAGTTGTTATCAACTGTTGAGAGAGGGGTGTTGAAGTCTCCAACTATAATTGTGGATTTATCTATTTCTCCTTTCAGTTCGAGCAGTTTTTGATTCACATATTTTGCAGCTCTGTTTTTAGGTGCATATACATTTAGGATTGCTGTGCCGCCTTGGTGGATCAACCCTTTTATCATTATGTAATGTCCCTCTCTGTCCTGCTAATTTTCTTTGCTCTGAAATCGACTATATCTGATATTAATATAGCCACTCCTGCTTTATTGTGGTAAATGTTTGTGTGATAGATCTTTTCTATTCTTTCACTTTTAACCTACAATATCATTATATTTGAAGAGTGAGTCTTTTGTAAACAGCATATAGTTGGGTCATGTTTTTTAATCCTCTCTGTCAGTCTCTCTTAATTGGCGTATTTATACCATTTATGTTTAATGTCATGCTTGATGTGTTATGGCTTAAATCTGCAATTTCATTTTTTGTTTTCTGTACTTTGTTTTTTTTCTGTTTTCTTTTTCTTGATTTCCTATGAGTTGCTTGGACATTTTTTAGAGTTCTATTTTGATATATCCATTTGTTCCATTTCCATTTATTTATAGTGTTCTAGAGTGCTCCTTTTATAGTTTTTCTAGTGGTTGCTTTAGGTATTACATTATACATGCATACTATCACAGTCTATTGGTGTCGTCATTTTACCAGTTCAAGTGAACTATAGAAACCTTACTCTTTTTCACTCCCCTTTCCTTGCCTCATTTGTAATATGTCTTAATTTTTTCCTCTGCATACATTTAGAATCACATCAGATATTGTTCTAATTTTTGTTACAACCACCAAATATAATTCAGAAAAGTCAAAAGGAAAATCTATTGTATTTACCCACATTTTTGCTTACTGTGTTCTTTCTTCCTGATGTTCAAGCTTCCTTTTTTTTTTTTAATCAATTCCTTTCCATTTAGAGAACTTCCTTAAGCCATTTTTTTAGGGTAGGTCTGCTAGCAACAAATTTCTCTTTTCCTTCATGTAGGACTGTTATGATTTCCCTTTTATTCCTGAGAAAAGTATTTTTCCTTGGTGTAGCATTCTGAGCTGACAGTTCTTTTCTCTCAGCACTTGAAAAATGTTGTGCCATTTCTTTGTGGCCTCTACAGTTTCTTATGAGAAATTAATGTGTCATTTTTCTCACTGCTTTCAAGATTGTTTTTGTCTTTAGCTTTAAGAAGTTTGACTGTGATATCTGTTGGTATGGGTTTTTTTTTTGGTGTGGTTTTTCTTTTTTGTTTTTGTTTTTTTCATTCAGCTTAGATCTTTGTGTTTCTTGATATGACAGATGATTTTTCTACTAAAACCTGGGTGTTTTGGATATTACATTATGAGACTCTGGATCTCATTTAAACCTGTTTTAGCTGACTTTCTCTGACATCTAGGCAAAGGAAAAGTAGGCTGGGAGTGCTACGTCATTACTACCAAGAGGGAGTAGAAGTTAGGTTCCCCACTCCACCTCTGTGGATACCTGAGGTGGGGGGTTTCTTGTTATTGCTGGGTGGGGGTGGGGATTCTGGCTCCCCACTAGGCCTCCACTGATACCTTCCTGGCTGGGAAGGGTAGAAGTACCTCATTACTGCTCCCTCATATGCCTCTACTGACACCATAGTGATGGGGGGAAGCCTCATTACTACAGACTGGGCATGGAAATACAGTCCCCCCATATGATCTTTACTGACACTGTGAGTGTAAGGGCCTCCTTACTCCCTGGCTGATGAAGGTCCTCGCTCCCTTCTCCGCCTTCTCTGACGCTCACACACTGGGAGGGATTGGAGTACCTTATAACAGCCTGGCAAGGGTGGAAGTCTAGTCTCCCCACTTGGCCTTCCTGGCGTGGTTGTGGGTGGAGTCACTGCTGGAATAGTATGGTTATTGTCTGAAAGTTTTCTCTGTTTTAGAAAACTGGTGCTTTGGCTAGAGAAAAAAGGCTTATGTTGGAGCTTTATTCTTTGCACCCTTATGTTGGAGCTTTATTCTTCACACCCTTTGGCATTTCCATGCTGCCAGCTTTTTCAGTCCAAATTTTGGATATATGAGGCAAAAAGAAAGCCCAGAGTATTCACCACCATGTCATTCCTCAGGTCCCAACGTCGCTAGCCAGTTTGCCTTCTTTTCTCCACCTTTCAGAGTCTTCTTATATTTGTTGTTTATGTAGTGTTAAATACATACAAGGGTTTTTAGTTGTACTTAGCAGGAAGAATAGGGAAAATATGTCTACCCCATCTTCCGAATTATTGGCATATCGTTAGTTCATACAATTCATGTATCATCATTACCCAGATCTTCCTTGTAAGGATATCTGGTCCTCTCAGCCAAGGCCAGACAGACACTCAAGAATGCTGAAGGGGCTTGTGCAGGGAGACACTGATGGATTCAGTATTCACAGTCACAGCCAACCTCAGCTAGACCCCCAGTCTCTCTCCTTCAGTAGTCTACCTTCACCTTCTGGATGGTGAATGCTGTGAAGGAACAGCATGGATATCATCACAGTTTCCTGGCAAGTAGTGAATGCTGCTCTTAAGATAACCACATTCGTTAGAGCGCCTTTGGTAAAGAAAATGTTTCCAAGCCCAAATTTAAGAATTATGGTTACTGTGCAGCCAACTCAGACAACAACCAACCTAGATTAGAATGGCCCAGAAAAAGTTTTTTAAAAAAGGGAGCGAAGGAGAGAGAGTGAGAAGAAAGGAAGAGAGGGAGGAAGTGAAGGCAGGAAAGAAAGGTTAGATTACTTGATAGTTTGACCATACCAAGAGTTTTATATTTCTATCATGTGATTTGGGGGAAGTTAATAGATATGTAGAAAATAAAGCAGACCAATAAAAAAATAATTACTTCAGAAAAATTAATACTTCTGGAAAGAAAATATAATAATAGTATACTATGTGGTTCAGCTGAGAACACAGTTCATAGTCTTAATGTATACACTAAATAGTTAATTAAAATTATGATACAATTGAAAAAATAGGAAAAGAGGTTGGGGATGGTGTACAAATAAATTTTCATCTTCCATAGACATTAGTAGATAATAACTGAAATTGAAAAACAAGTAATAGCATATTATTATTATTAGAGTAGATTGGGACAGAGATCCGCTATTGTTCTCTATAAATCTTAATAGTTTTCAACTACATTCATGTATTATTTTGATTAAATAAAAATTAAATTGAAAAACATATGCTTTAACCAGTGACATTCCCCTTATAATTGGTATGGGGCTGACCCCTAAACCGTGCTAAAGGATTTGTCACCAAGCTAAGGTGATGTTGTGAGGGGTGGGAGATGGGGTAAGCTAGGGCACTCACACATAAACAATGGCCTAAAGTATACCCTGTTGCTTCAGGAGCTTTCAGTATTAGTGTAGCTGCTGTCTTAGAAGACATGAAAGTCCAATTTTGATATTCAAGTTTCCTTTCAGGAAACAGTAACTGATAAAATTCTCTCTTATAATTAGACCCAGCCTGTACCTTTGGGCAACCAGCAAAAATACATAAGCCCAAGCTGTATTTGCTGCTAACTGAATATACTTTTGGTTAAAAATTAGTTCATATGTTAAAAAAGGAAAGAATGAGGATAATGCAAAGTATAAATGTCCAAGTTAAATAATCAGGAAATGCAGAGCACATGGTCAAGGTAGGCACTCTTGCCGCTTAGGTGATGTTGCTATAAAAGGAATGAAAGAATAGTTACATCATAGACTTTAGAAAAAGACATTAAATCCCTTAAGAATTGGTCCTAGTTTTATAACTCAGTCTTATAAAAATAAACACGTCAGTTTGGGGATTATAGATTGAATTGAATTTACTGGACCTGAATCCTCCCCTGTAGCAGTTCTCAGAGTCTCAACAGGAGTTCTTTACTTTCCTTTAATTGAGGTTAAATGGAGCAGGAAACAGGAGGAGAGGAAACCTAAAAGGGACCCAGTGTCACAAATTTGTTGAAAGGATGTGAAGTGTAAACTTTTCATTTGCCACAAAATTAATTTGAATAGATCTTAGATTTTTCTATAAGTGATTGGACTTCATATTTGAACTGGTTATAGGCTTAAAACTGAACCTTGAGATCACACAACAAGCTGTGTTTAAGTATAACTCATTACCCTAATCAACCTTAGACTGCAGAACTTGACATCTGATTTATCTTTATATAAATATGGCAAGTAAAGGTTCTTTTATTTTTATTATTATTATTATTATACACCCCTAAAAAAGACATTGTTAGGCTGCTGCTGCGTCTTTTTCCAGAATCGCCCCTGATTTTATAACTCGGTCTCACAAAATAAACATTTGGGTCTGTGTTTTAGATAGATTGTACAGTAAAATTAGAATCAACGGGAGCATATCTGTCTTATTTTTGTCTTCCAGAATCTCTACACAAGGAAGTACAGGATTTGGCCTTTCTAGATGTTATATCCAAACTTCGCAGTCATGAGAACAAAAGTGTTGCCCAGCAGGCCTCTCTCACAGAGCAGAGACTTACTGTGGAAAGCTGAGACCTGCCCCTCCCTGATACATGGCATCATCCCATCTCTGATTTCCCCTTTGTTCTCCATCCAGCTGCCTCTTCCGCTTCATTCTCTACTGTAGCACTTTGTGCATGCGTGAAATGTTCCAATACCAATTGAAGAACTGCTGTAGGTACCTGCCCAATAAGATTTCTAAACCCATAGTTAATGTGAACATGACAAGTCTCCATCCATAACTGTTCTCTTCCTGTTGCTTGAGCTACATTAAGTAGAATGTGCATGTTGTAGTCCTACAATGATATAAACTTGGTACTACATAATTACTTGCTTCTCACACTAGGTAAACTGCATAATTATGTACTGATAAATTAGAAACAAAACAGAGTGCAGCAGGATCTGTCTAGCTTATTAAAGATGGAATTGAATAGTAAAAATAGCTCCATTTTTGGTGCTTGGGAAGCACAATGACCAAAAAACTGTATGGCTGCTCATTCATGAATCTTACCTACTAATGTCAAACCCATGGTACCTAGAGTTAAATAAAATTCTAATGCTCTCACTATTTACCCTATGGTTTCTCCTTTTTCCTAACTATGCAGGATATTGAAACTGCCACAAACTTGTCAAGACTTTCTGAGGCTTTTGATTCCATATTTAATTGGCTGTCATCAGTAGCTTGATGTTGAAAACATTTGTAGTTTTCAGTGTGGAACTAAGGGGTTGAAGAACCCCTGTAAGATAAGTGCACCTTGTTTTTTTAGATTCTGATACATGTGCATTTTCACCTCGGAACTTCTTCTGTCAGTTAATTAGCATTGTCCCACACTTGTCTTTAAAAGTCACTTGGCACTTGTTTTCAACTGAGGAAATTGAGTATAGTTCATTGGAGAATGGATTTATTGCTGTTTTTCATCATTCAGCTTGAAAGCAAGAAATTTTATCTTTCATAGTCCTTTTAAATCTTACATTAATACTAGCAGAACATAGGAGAGATTAATAAATAAATAAATAAAATAAATTAAAAAATAAATTTGTGTAGACTAAAGAAAGGAAGGCAGGTTATAAAAGCCATAGTAGCCAGTCCAGTTCATTCTGCAGATGACCCCTTACCAAACAGGTGTTAGAGTTCACACCTCCACTTTCCCACTGAGAACTGCAGAAGGTCTGAAAGGCTATGAGAGAGTGACAGCCAAGACTCAAGAGATGAAGAATACCCCCTTGATGAAATATAGTGTGTTCTTCACTGCCACTACTACCACCAGATGAGTTTTTAGAGCTTTGAAATGCAATCTTTGTAAATTAATCAGAACATCCCTCTGATACCCTTGCCTTCTCCCCTTGCCCAAATCTGCCAAGTACTGGCTTAAAGGCAAGATGGCCTCCAGTATGGAAGGACTGCAGAACAGAGAATTGGCTGCCAAGGAGGTAACAGAAGCTCCTTCTTCTCCAGTATGAGGTGCTGCACATCTCTGTGGGGTGATCTAAGTTGGACTTTTGTCTCTAAGACAGCTATAATTCAAGAAAGTTAAACTCCAGTGGAGGTAAAGAACCTTTTGACTGACTGTTCACCTTGATGTCCAAAAAGGGACTATTATGAGTGCTTACGCTACACTTACTGTAAGAATGCTCTTGTTTATCATCTTCTCCTGGGCTGGATAGTGGACTATATTTTATTAG
>NW_004444227.1:724679-725674 GCF_000243295.1 Trichechus manatus latirostris
GGGTCAGGCGCACCTTAGTCCTCAAAGTGACATCTTTGCTTTTGAACACTTTAAAGAGGTCTTTTGCATCAAATAACCCTCTACAACCTGGGAAACTAACCTGCCTTTCACTTCAGCCTCTGACCTCAGAACACATTCTTGGAACTTGTCTGTGGCTTAACCATCAGTGGTTTTGCTGGTAGGCATGTGTGCAACTTTTTTTTTTAATATGCTTAACCACGTAGACTTATAACCACATTCAGAGGTGCGAAGAACTTCATGGTGCTTGATTAGTGTTAGTTATATAAGACAATTTTCTGTCTCAGGATTAGCTTTTTAAAAAAATAGCTAGATTTTTACCTCAGTAAAATGTAAAGCCTAAGCCTTCATACTTTGAAGCCTGTTACTTTCTGATTTTAGGTATTTTTTAATTAAATAATTTTTAAATATTTATTGGATTTTGATATCTTAAAAATATTTTAAGCCCTAGTGCAGGCTTCTAGTGTATAAACTTTAAGTGTAACAACAGATCTTTATTTTTTGAAAATATATGATCTATTTTCAGGTATAATTGAAGGATATTACTATTCTAACAGTTACTTTGACATTTATTGATTCCCAGCAATCTTGAACAATCCTGAAGGAAAGAATCTCTGGCTATACCCTCAGATTACTGACAAAAATTAATTACTATATGCATGATCACTTTGAGTTTTGTAACTGTGTTGTCGTTGGGTGCCATCGAGTTGATTCCGACTCAGAGCGACTCTATAGGACAGTGCAGAACTGCCCCCATAGGGTTTCCTAGGCTGTAATTTTTTTTTTAATTGTTGTACTTTAAGTGAAAGTTTACAATTCAAGTTAGTCTCTCATACAAAAATTTATACATACATTGTTATGTGACCCTAATTGTTCTCTTATACTTCGACAGCACACTCCTTTCCACCCCTGATTTCCCGTGTCCATTCAACCAGCTCCTGACCCTCTCTGCCTTCTCATCTCATCTCCAAACAGGA
>NW_004444227.1:736847-740675 GCF_000243295.1 Trichechus manatus latirostris
ATAGACCGAGTAACCAAGGCAGATGCTCAAATATCTTCTCTGTTGACTCCAGTTCTTTCCGTGGCAGAGCCAATAATGGAATTGTCATCTCATGAGGCTTCCCTCTGCCCTGCGGTGGAATGAGTCAGCCCTGTCTTACTCTTCTTGTTTTCATACGTTCCTGCCCTCACCGTTTTCCCACCCCAGAACCTAGTAGAGTATGCTTTCTCTAAATTAGAACCAAAAAACAAAGTCATTGCCGTTGAGTTGATTCCAACTCATAGTGGCCCTATAGGACAAAGTAGAACTGCCCCCATAGAGTTTCCAACCCACCAGGGTTTCCTGAATTAGAACAAGGGGATCAAAACACGTGTGTTGAAAGAGTCATCATTAGCAATTATTCAAGGAAGTAGATGAAAGAAAACAGTGAAAATTAAATTAGGACTTGAAACCAGAGTCCTGAGGTGATTGTTCCTAAAAAGGCATGCCCTGCCCTTGATAGTCATTTTCTTATTTTATGCCCTCACACTGTAACCAAGTGATGGGAGGGAGAGGGGGCAAAGGGAGGCATGCAGCTCTGCACTCTAATATAAACATCCCTGGTGATAATCAAATACCTCCATTGCAACAGATTTTGATCTGTGGTATAACTGCCATTCAATTTTGCATTCTAATATTTTATGAACTTAACAAAAATGCCAATCTGAGCAGATAAAAGACACTAATAAGAGATTTCCTTTTTTTGATTTAGGTGCCAATTTTGACTTTAAAAATTAACATCTTTCACTTTAAAATCTAAATATCAATGATAAGTTCTTAATTTTGCACAGATTTAAATGAGGCCTAACTGTAGATGCCACAAATTAGGCACAGTTAATCCTTTGAACCAGTTATTCCACTATTAGGAGTCTTATCTTAAGGAAATAGTTAAAACGCAAAGAAATATGATGAAGAAGTTCACTGCAACATTATTTAAAAAAGAAAACAAAAACCCAGTTCCGACTTATGGCAACCCTACGTGTGCAGAGTAGAATTGCGCTCCATAGGATTTTCAAGGCCATGTGACCTTTCAGCAGCAGATTGCCTTTCTTTCAAGGCACCTCTGGGTGGGTTTGAACCGCCAACCTTTCCGTTAGTAGTCAATCACCCAACCATTTGTGCCAGCATTATTTAATAGGGGAAAATTCGACATGTGCCTAAATTTCCAGGAGTAATGGATTGGTTGGGCAAATTATGGTTTATCTACACCAGCAGTTCTCAAACTTCTTGGTCTCAGGACCCCTTCACACTTTTAAAAATGACTGAGATCCCTAAAGAGCTTTTGTTTATGGGGGTTATATCTATCAATATCTAGCATACTAGAAATTAAAACTGAGAAATGTTTAAAACACAGAAATACAGAAGCACACATTCTATTAGCTGTCGGAGTGATGACATCATCACAGTATGTATGACTTTTTTATTTATAAAGCTCTAATTACTCTAACAAGTTGCATTTAAGATAATTGGCTTCAAATAAATACAGGCTGGAGCACCACGATTTCTAATTATAATGTAATAAAGCACTTCTTATTTTAAAAAACCACTGTACGCTTATCAGAATGACAATGAAAAAGGGAAGTAATGTCTTAGAATTATTACAAATATAGTCTTGATATTGTGGACCCTCTGAAAGAGTCCTGAAAAGCCCACAGTCCCTGGACCACACTTTGAGAACCACTGGTCTATTGAATCGAATTACTATGTAGTCATGAAAGCTTATATTGTGTGAAATACTTAATGACACTGGAAAATCTTCCAATTTGAAGAAAGCAGATTACAAGACAGTATGCATAATATAACAATTAAAAAGGAATGGAAAGATACACTGTAAAATATTACCAATATATACCTCTAAATGGTGAAAATAGAGGTAAATTATTTATTTCCCTGTTTGTCTGTTTTCTGCATTGAGCGTTTTTTCCTTTTGTAATTAGAATAAAATGTATTTAACAAACAGTCACCCAGTATTTTCTTTCCCAGATTGGGAAATGTCAACTTAGTAGCTGTAAGAAAAGTATCACCTATAGAACACTACCCATCTATCAGTTTGTCCTACTGTGGTAGGTTGCCTGTTGCTATGATGCTGGTAACTATGTCACTGGTATTTCAAATACCAGCAGGCTCACCCATGGTGGACAGGTTTCAGTGGAGCTTCCAAAATAAGACTAGGAAGAAAGGCCTGGTGATCTACATCCAAAAATTAGCCAATGACAACCCTATGGATCACAACAGAATATTATCTGATACCGTGCTGGAAGATGAGCTCCCTAGGTTGAAAGGTGCTACACAGTAACTGCAACAATGGACTTGAGCGTTCCAGTGATTGTGAAGAAAGCGTAGGACTGGGCAGCATTTCGTTCTGTTGTACATGGGGTCAGCATGAGTCTGTATTGACATAACGACAACTAACAGCACCTGTAGAGCTCTCTCAGTCCTTGCCTCTCAAAATGTAGTCTGCAGTATATCACCTGGGAGCTGGCTAGAACCATGGATTGTCCAGCTCCACTCGATACCTACTGAATCAGAACCTGCATTTTTAATATTCCCAGGCGATTCATGTGCACATGTGAGTTTGAGAAACCCTGGCTGCACATTACAATGGCCTGCAGAGTTTAAAAGGGGCGGGGGGCGGTGAGGGAAGGCTACATAGTATTATTTTTTAACGCTTCCAGGTTCTTATGTGCACCCAGGGCTGAGAACTACTGGCCTACTGCAAGTGCCTGGCTCCAACCTGAAAAGGAATCAGATTGTCACCTCCAACAACCACCTGCATCAGTGCAATGTCACCTGCTGAAACACATTAGTGATCTCTGTGCCAGCTCCCAGGTTATGGAAATTTCATGGGGACAGTGGAACTGGATGGAGGAAACAGCTGGACTCCCCTACGTCCTCCAAGAATCTGAAGAACAAGGAGAAAATAAGGTATTTTCTGCTGCCCTACAGAGCTCTAAGGCTATTTGATTTGTAGTTTTATGAAATTACAGTGACTGGTCGCCATGAGTTGGAATCAACTCAATGGCAACTAACAACATCGCCTTGAGAAGGCATGGGGTGTTGCTGTTGTTACCTTATTTGCCTGCCACAAAATGCTTTGATGGACAATTCTAGTAAACTTTTTGGGATAATTTTCTAATATCCCCGTCAAATAGCAGAGGTTTTGTACCTATAGACATTTGTCCAACGTTACCAAAAACTCTACTTTTCATCAGTCACCTCTTCATTCCAGAGTGGTTACCAGTCACCTCAATTCCCAGCTCCTTCTATCAGCAAGTTTTGGAATGCCTGGCATGTGCCAGGGGCCGGGACACAATTCTGAGACTCTCTCAACTCAATCGTCTCACTCCTTATCTCCCCTTTTCCCACTTTTCCAGTCCAGAAGTTCTGGGGCCTCCCATGCTCCCCAGCCTGCCCTGGGATGTCTTCTCTTTCCCTTTGAGCCCAGATCCTCTCTTCCTCCTTGAGCGCTCCTTCCCTTACACCTTGTGTTCTTCCTATTTCTCACCCCACCCCACCTCTGAGGGTGTCCGCTTAGCTCTGGACGAAGTCTAAATTTTCCATGTATATCTTTTTTTCCCCTCCATCGGTTTACACTTCCTCAGAAAGTATAACTAGAAGTCACATAAAATGCTTCACGGCATTTCATTCTGTGGTACATGGGGTTGGCAGGAGTCAGTGCTGAAATGAGGGCCACTAACATCTCCTGTAGAGCTGTCAGTCCTTGCCGCTCAGAGTGTGAAACACAGTAAACCTTCAGTACATGTGGCCTGGTATTTCAAGGGATAGATGATGGATTCACCCCTAGTATCC